>NW_023504026.1:0-43885 GCF_014529535.1 Bradysia coprophila | reverse complement strand
GCAAAAGACCGAAGTGCACATGGTTGAGGTGGCCGAATGAGAGTTCATCCTTGGGAGCACTTCCTGGCTGTTTATGGGACTCAAGTGAGGATTTTCAGGAATTTCTTGGGATTAGGTCTACTTCCATTGGGTTTTTCTATTGCAAAAGACCGAAGTGCACATGGCTGAGGTGGCCAAATGAGAGTTCCATCCTTGGGAGCACTTCCTGGCTGTTTATGGGACTCAAGTGAGGATTTACAGGAATTTCTTGGGATTAGGTCTACTTCCATTGGGTTTTTCTATTGCAAAAGACCAAAGTGTACATGGTTGAGGTGGCCGAATGAGAGTTCCATCCTTGGAGCACTTCCTGGCTGTTTCTGGGACTCTAGTGAGGATTTTCAGGAATTTCTTGGGATTAGGTCTACTTCCTTTGGGTTTTTCTATTGCAAAAGACCAAAGTGCACATGGCTGAGGTGGCCAAATAATGGTTCCATACTTGTGAACACTTCCTGGCTGTTTATGAGACTTTGAGGAGAATTTCGGGTAATTTTAGCGTCTAGGTTCTCTTAAAATAAATTTTTCAGTTAAAGTTGGGTTCCTCAATGTGTTCTTATTAAATTACACTTCCCCACACTATATACTAATTACTGCCAGAAGCACCTGATTTTCCAAAAAAAAGTCTACGGTTTCAACACACTCGACCACTTTCGAGAATTCTCAGGATCACTATAAATAGACTTACCAATCACTTTGTTTGTTCATTTATATTTAGTCATCTGAAGACGAATCATGATTTGAAACACCGCACCATCTATTTGAAGCATGTAATTGTATTCATATATATACATTGCCGTCTTACATTTCCAAAAATTCATTCTATAAAATTTATTCAAGTTTTTGAATTCAAGATTTTAAATTATAAAATACATGCGAGGTCTGTCCTGCAGCCTGCAATTCATAAAATACTTAAAAAATTGAAAAATTAAATGAAATAAAATAAAAGAAAAAGAAAAATATTAAAAAAAAATCAGCGAACGAAACCGAAAATCCAAGGGTTTTTAAACAATTCCAAAAAATCTTGAGGAGATCATCGTTTTGTTTTTTGTGTCTTTCATCTAAACGAATCATGGGAAATTGCGGGGTCCGACAAATCGATGGATCTGTTAAAACACATCCAGTAGACGATTTTCTCTGCTGCTTTGTTCTAGCGTGCGCCAAGCTATTTTTCCCCGGTAATACTTGTGCATAGACTCGGCAGCGTCCTCCGCAAAGTAAGCGAGGCTTAACGGAAATTTTCGGGCTGTCGGAACCCCCGTGTCGAAGCATCTTATGGACGGAGGGATTCATTTCGCCCAATCATACAATTTGAAATACAAACGGTACGTTTCTGAACAATATCGTTCCAGATCATCTAAATTGATGCTGAACGTTTGCCGAAACGCTAGTAAAACATACCACAATCGCTTCACGAGCTCTTCATCAATTCCCAGTATAACGGCCAATTACCGTTCAGTGACGTTCCAGTTCCGTGCTGAACTTCACCGACTCGCACGAAGAAGGTCTCAGCCAATTTCTCTTTGATAGTGTCCATTGCTGACACGGCTGCTTCTAAAGTTAATACGAATTTGTCAATGAATACAAATCGGTGGAATCTTTTTATTAGAGACAAATCTACCAAAAACGAGCCATCAGAGCAGTTGAAGCGCAATTTAGAAATTTTCAATTTTAAACATTTCCAAGAAGAGAATGTATAACTTCAATTGATAAAAATTCTTTCAGACACTGCCCTTGCAGCAGAAAAAATAAATTACAAAAATTGAGCGGAGAAGAAAATTTGACTTGTGCTGGCTCACATTGACTACGCTCTGGATCATTTATATTGAAGTGATCAGTCTCATGGAGATGTGTTTTTACTTACGTTTGAATTCTGCGCTGATTGTCCATTTTTTCAATTTCAGCTGCACCCGACAAGATAATTTGATAAGCAGCTCCATCGTTTTAATCTCGCAATGCAAGTTCCCGATTCCGTGTTTGAGGTTTTGCTCCGAAACGACCGTTTGCCAATCAATTGGTTTGTTGAAGTTATTCATTGTCAATGTGCACACCGGACATCGTGTCGTTGCATCGTTGTCCAACAAGACGTTCAAGCATTTGCCATCCACCATTGACAAATGTAAATCGAAATTAACGGTTGCCTGCTTCCCATTCGGTAGCTCGAAACGGTAGGATTGCAATGCTTTGACCTCTGTCTCCAGCCGATTTATTTCTGCTGCGGTAGTATCTGGAGTCTCCTTTTCGACAGCTATTCGTAGTGGCCGACAAAAGCGAACGCTCTGTGGAGTCGGGTTTAACCACATCTCCTTTTTGTTGTTAGTCACAAGACCAGATATGACGAATGTTGACGCGAATAACGACAATTCAGACTTGAGCGTGACATTGTTTTTGTCTTCGAATCGCTGGTGTGGATTTTTGAAACCTGAGCTGCTGTCGAATCCATAAGCTCCGATCAATATCAACCGGTTCAGGTCGTGCGACGACCACTCGACACCAACTGCGGTAACAAGTCGTTCGGCAGTCAAGTTGAGAATGGTTTGAAACGAAACTTGGACACATATTTCGTTTTGAATGCTGTAACTGTGCGGTCGACATTGTTGCTTGACTTGGTTGAGCATGTAGAAAGACGGGTAAATGTCTGCACCTCGCTTTTTGGAATCGGACACCAAACGTTCCCACTGTGCTTTGGAATAATCATTCTCCAAAAAAAATGCGAATGCTGATTCGTTGGTGTGTCTTACTGGCGAATTTCCGACATTTTCGGCAGATTCTGTGTTTTCCACGACAACAGCATTTCTGTTAGCTAAACTTAAAGCGAGCTGAATTGTTACAATATCGTAATTTTCAGCTATTTCGTGCGCTCTGCGGAGCTTCGTTGAATACGAGGCACTGGCCATGTTTGTTTTTGGCGGTCTCCCTGGATTACTCATAACAGCAGTTCCTATCCTCGACCGTTTTTTTGGTCGCCCGACCGGCTTTTTGCATTGTTCTTTAGTAGACATTTCAGAAAATCACAAATCACAGTTATTTACCGGTCCAAAGTTCACACAATGCAAGAAATTAATTCATTCAATTTAGTACAGAACACACGCAATTATTTCGGTTCGTTTAGCTGAGTGACTGACCTTCTTGAGAAGAAGGTCATCATGCAGCTTAGAATGTATACCGCGGGCATTAATTTTTGATGAGATAGATTTCATCAAACCGAATCTTCAAATCTATATCTTCAGAGACTACACCAACATTGCATTCTGTCAGTAACATCAAGAGTACCATATAAGTTGAATACCATGGCTTTATTCAAAATATTTTCGACATGAATTTAACCATTTGTGTCTTTTGTAAATTCGACATTTTACGAAAGTTTGAGTTAAATGTGATAGCACCAACCATGCCAAAGTGAGACAATTTCAAATACACTTTACATGTATTCACAATCAATCTGGTGAACATTGACATAATCCCAAGAATTTGTTTTTGTACTTTGCTTAATTTAAAAATTCAATAGTAGATATTAATTATAGTTGAGATACACATTGGTACACAAAAAAATCGAGATGAACTTTTGATTGAAACGGGACAGTTCCCAATGCGCAACATACCAGTATAATATACTAAAAACTGAAATTAACTTGGAATGGGTTACATCCCGGCATTTTTCTAAACCCCAAATCATCCTCTTCAGCTAAGTTGTGAGATGAATCATTGTGAACATAACACAGTACAATGTTAGAAAAATATAATTGAAATACCAAGATGGGGGGAATGGTAACATTTCAGCACGCAGTGCATCTCAGCTGCACATATTCCGATCATTATGTGGAATGCACATAAATGATGAAAGATAATCTTCTGCTTAGTTGAAAACTAATTACTTCTTTTCACAAATTACAAAGAAAATGTCTTGCAAATTTCTTCTATGATATCACTCAAATAGACGAAAGACGTTCAAATTCAAAAAGCGGAAACCACTGCATTGGAACAAATTTTATAGAATGAATTTTTGGAATGTAAGATGGCAGTGTATATGTATGAATACAATTACATGCTTCAAATGGATGGTGTTTCAAATCATGATTCGTCTTCAGATGAATAAATATTAATGAACAAACAAAGTGATTGGTAAGTCTATTTATAGTGATCCTGAGAATTCTCGAAAGTGGTCGAGTGTGTTGAAACCGTAGACTTTTTTTTGGAAAATCAGGTGCTTCTGGCAGTAATTAGTATATAGTGTGGGGAAGTGTAATTTAATAAGAACACATTGAGGAACCCAACTTTAACTGAAAAATTTATTTCAAGAGAACCTAGACGCTAAAATTACCCCGAAATTCTCCTCAAAGTCTCATAAACAGCCAGGAAGTGTTCACAAGTATGGAACCATTATTTGGCCACCTCAGCCATGTGCACATTGGTCTTTTGCAATAGAAAAACCCAAAGGAAGTAGACCTAATCCCAAGAAATTCCTGAAAATCCTCACTAGAGTCCCAGAAACAGCCAGGAAGTGTTCCCAGGAATGGAACCATTATTTGGCCACCTCAGCCATGTGCACTTCGGTCTTTTGCAATAGAAAAACCCAATGGAAGTAGACCTAATCCCAAGAAATTCCTGAAAATCCTCACTAGAGTCCCAGAAACAGCCAGGAAGTGCTCCCAGGAATGGAACTCTCATTTGGCCACCTCAACCATGTGCACTTCGGTCTTTTGCAATAGAAAAACCCAATGGAAGTAGACCTAATCCCAAGAAATTCCTGTAAATCCTCACTAGAGTCCCAGAAACAGCCAGGAAGTGCTCCCAAGGATGGAACTCTCATTCGGCCACCTCAACCATGTGCACTTCGGTCTTTTGCAATAGGAAAACCCAATGGAAGTAGACCTAATCCCAAGAAATTCCTGAAAATCCTCAATTGAGTCCCATAAACAGCCAGGAAGTGCTCCCAAGGATGGAACTCTCATTCGGCCACCTCAACCATGTGCACTTCGGTCTTTTGCAATAGAAAAACCCAATGGAAGTAGACCTAATCCGAAGAAATTCCTGTAAATCCTCACTAGAGTCCCAGAAACAGCCAGGAAGTGCTGTCAAGGATGGAACTATTGTCTGACCATTTGGTATTGACTCTCTTCACCTCTTTTATTAAAATAGGCCTGATGGAAAGGAACCAAATGAACAAGATACGTGAAATATTCCAAGGAATTCTTCATTCTCTGACTTTAGTGGGACTTCCTGAGAGATCCACAAACATTCATATTGACAATATAATTTAGTCTGGTCCGTGTTTCAATTTCAAGTATTTTGGTAAAAATTTGAGCACTCTATCTCGTTCCTGGCCCAAGTTACAATCTTTTGAATGTAAGAAAAACATGCTCCCCTACTGTGAGGCGTAGCAAACATTTTCTTAATAATTGAATGAAAAATATATCAAAAATGGTCACGACATCGCTGAGATGAATTTTATTTAGTAAAATGAATCAAGACTGAAACATTAAGACAAGAAATTAAAAATTTGACGCTACACGTAAAGCAAATAATTTCGAGTTTAGTTCACAAGCATAGGCGTAGCAAACATTTTCTTAATAATTGAATGAAAAATATATCAAAAATGGTCACTACGTCGCTGAGATGAATTTTATTTAGTAAAATGAATCAAGACTGAAACATTAAGACAAGAAATTAAAAATTTGACGCTACACATAAAGCAAATAATTTCGAGTTTAGTTCACAAGCATAGGCGTAGCAAACATTTTCTTAATAATTGAATGAAAAATATATCAAAAATGGTCACGACATCGCTGAGATGAATTTTATTTAGTAAAATGAATCAAGACTGAAACATTAAGACAAGAAATTAAAAATTTGACGCTACACGTAAAGCAAATAATTTCGAGTTTAGTTCACAAGCATAGGCGTAGCAAACATTTTCTTAATAATTGAATGAAAAATATATCAAAAATGGTCACTACGTCGCTGAGATGAATTTTATTTAGTAAAATGAATCAAGATTGAAACATTAAGACAAGAAATTAAAAATTTGACGCTACACGTAAAGCAAATAATTTCGAGTTTAGTTCACAAGCATAGGCGTAGCAAACATTTTCTTAATAATTGAATGAAAAATATATCAAAAATGGTCACTACGTCGCTGAGATGAATTTTATTTAGTAAAATGAATCAAGACTGAATCATTAAGACAAGAAATTAAAAATTTGACGCTACACGTAAAGCAAATAATTTCGAGTTTAGTTCACAAGCATAGGCGTAGCAAACATTTTCTTAATAATTGAATGAAAAATATATCAAAAATGGTCTCTACGTCGCTGAGATGAATTTTATTTAGTAAAATGAATCAAGATTGAAACATTAAGACAAGAAATTAAAAATTTGACGCTACACGTAAAGCAAATAATTTCGAGTTTAGTTCACAAGCATAGGCGTAGCAAACATTTTCTTAATAATTGAATGAAAAATATATCAAAAATGGTCACTACGTCGCTGAGATGAATTTTATTTAGTAAAATGAATCAAGACTGAATCATTAAGACAAGAAATTAAAAATTTGACGCTACACGTAAAGCAAATAATTTCGAGTTTAGTTCACAAGCATAGGCGTAGCAAACATTTTCTTAATAATTGAATGAAAAATATATCAAAAATGGTCACTACGTCGCTGAGATGAATTTTATTTAGTAAAATGAATCAAGACTGAAACATTAAGACAAGAAATTAAAAATTTGACGCTACACGTAAAGCAAATAATTTCGAGTTTAGTTCACAAGCATAGGCGTAGCAAACATTTTCTTAATAATTGAATGAAAAATATATCAAAAATGGTCACTACGTCGCTGAGATGAATTTTATTTAGTAAAATGAATCAAGACTGAAACATTAAGACAAGAAATTAAAAATTTGACGCTACACGTAAAGCAAATAATTTCGAGTTTAGTTCACAAGCATAGGCGTAGCAAACATTTTCTTAATAATTGAATGAAAAATATATCAAAAATGGTCACTACATCGCTGAGATGAATTTTATTTAGTAAAATGAATCAAGACTGAAACATTAAGACAAGAAATTAAAAATTTGACGCTACACGTAAAGCAAATAATTTCGAGTTTAGTTCACAAGCATAGGCGTAGCAAACATTTTCTTAATAATTGAATGAAAAATATATCAAAAATGGTCACTACATCGCTGAGATGAATTTTATTTAGTAAAATGAATCAAGACTGAAACATTAAGACAAGAAATTAAAAATTTGACGCTACACGTAAAGCAAATAATTTCGAGTTTAGTTCACAAGCATAGGCGTAGCAAACATTTTCTTAATAATTGAATGAAAAATATATCAAAAATGGTCACTACGTCGCTGAGATGAATTTTATTTAGTAAAATGAATCAAGACTGAAACATTAAGACAAGAAATTAAAAATTTGACGCTACACGTAAAGCAAATAATTTCGAGTTTAGTTCACAAGCATAGGCGTAGCAAACATTTTCTTAATAATTGAATGAAAAATATATCAAAAATGGTCACTACGTCGCTGAGATGAATTTTATTTAGTAAAATGAATCAAGACTGAAACATTAAGACAAGAAATTAAAAATTTGACGCTACACGTAAAGCAAATAATTTCGAGTTTAGTTCACAAGCATAGGCGTAGCAAACATTTTCTTAATAATTGAATGAAAAATATATCAAAAATGGTCACTACGTCGCTGAGATGAATTTTATTTAGTAAAATGAATCAAGACTGAAACATTAAGACAAGAAATTAAAAATTTGACGCTACACGTAAAGCAAATAATTTCGAGTTTAGTTCACAAGCATAGGCGTAGCAAACATTTTCTTAATAATTGAATGAAAAATATATCAAAAATGGTCACTACGTCGCTGAGATGAATTTTATTTAGTAAAATGAATCAAGACTGAAACATTAAGACAAGAAATTAAAAATTTGACGCTACACGTAAAGCAAATAATTTCGAGTTTAGTTCACAAGCATAGGCGTAGCAAACATTTTCTTAATAATTGAATGAAAAATATATCAAAAATGGTCACTACGTCGCTGAGATGAATTTTATTTAGTAAAATGAATCAAGACTGAAACATTAAGACAAGAAATTAAAAATTTGACGCTACACGTAAAGCAAATAATTTCGAGTTTAGTTCACAAGCATAGGCGTAGCAAACATTTTCTTAATAATTGAATGAAAAATATATCAAAAATGGTCACTACGTCGCTGAGATGAATTTTATTTAGTAAAATGAATCAAGACTGAAACATTAAGACAAGAAATTAAAAATTTGACGCTACACGTAAAGCAAATAATTTCGAGTTTAGTTCACAAGCATAGGCGTAGCAAACATTTTCTTAATAATTGAATGAAAAATATATCAAAAATGGTCACTACGTCGCTGAGATGAATTTTATTTAGTAAAATGAATCAAGACTGAAACATTAAGACAAGAAATTAAAAATTTGACGCTACACGTAAAGCAAATAATTTCGAGTTTAGTTCACAAGCATAGGCGTAGCAAACATTTTCTTAATAATTGAATGAAAAATATATCAAAAATGGTCACTACGTCGCTGAGATGAATTTTATTTAGTAAAATGAATCAAGACTGAAACATTAAGACAAGAAATTAAAAATTTGACGCTACACGTAAAGCAAATAATTTCGAGTTTAGTTCACAAGCATAGGCGTAGCAAACATTTTCTTAATAATTGAATGAAAAATATATCAAAAATGGTCACTACGTCGCTGAGATGAATTTTATTTAGTAAAATGAATCAAGACTGAAACATTAAGACAAGAAATTAAAAATTTGACGCTACACGTAAAGCAAATAATTTCGAGTTTAGTTCACAAGCATAGGCGTAGCAAACATTTTCTTAATAATTGAATGAAAAATATATCAAAAATGGTCACTACGTCGCTGAGATGAATTTTATTTAGTAAAATGAATCAAGACTGAAACATTAAGACAAGAAATTAAAAATTTGACGCTACACGTAAAGCAAATAATTTCGAGTTTAGTTCACAAGCATAGGCGTAGCAAACATTTTCTTAATAATTGAATGAAAAATATATCAAAAATGGTCACTACGTCGCTGAGATGAATTTTATTTAGTAAAATGAATCAAGACTGAAACATTAAGACAAGAAATTAAAAATTTGACGCTACACGTAAAGCAAATAATTTCGAGTTTAGTTCACAAGCATAGGCGTAGCAAACATTTTCTTAATAATTGAATGAAAAATATATCAAAAATGGTCACTACGTCGCTGAGATGAATTTTATTTAGTAAAATGAATCAAGACTGAAACATTAAGACAAGAAATTAAAAATTTGACGCTACACGTAAAGCAAATAATTTCGAGTTTAGTTCACAAGCATAGGCGTAGCAAACATTTTCTTAATAATTGAATGAAAAATATATCAAAAATGGTCACTACGTCGCTGAGATGAATTTTATTTAGTAAAATGAATCAAGACTGAAACATTAAGACAAGAAATTAAAAATTTGACGCTACACGTAAAGCAAATAATTTCGAGTTTAGTTCACAAGCATAGGCGTAGCAAACATTTTCTTAATAATTGAATGAAAAATATATCAAAAATGGTCACTACGTCGCTGAGATGAATTTTATTTAGTAAAATGAATCAAGACTGAAACATTAAGACAAGAAATTAAAAATTTGACGCTACACGTAAAGCAAATAATTTCGAGTTTAGTTCACAAGCATAGGCGTAGCAAACATTTTCTTAATAATTGAATGAAAAATATATCAAAAATGGTCACTACGTCGCTGAGATGAATTTTATTTAGTAAAATGAATCAAGACTGAAACATTAAGACAAGAAATTAAAAATTTGACGCTACACGTAAAGCAAATAATTTCGAGTTTAGTTCACAAGCATAGGCGTAGCAAACATTTTCTTAATAATTGAATGAAAAATATATCAAAAATGGTCACTACGTCGCTGAGATGAATTTTATTTAGTAAAATGAATCAAGACTGAAACATTAAGACAAGAAATTAAAAATTTGACGCTACACGTAAAGCAAATAATTTCGAGTTTAGTTCACAAGCATAGGCGTAGCAAACATTTTCTTAATAATTGAATGAAAAATATATCAAAAATGGTCACTACGTCGCTGAGATGAATTTTATTTAGTAAAATGAATCAAGACTGAAACATTAAGACAAGAAATTAAAAATTTGACGCTACACGTAAAGCAAATAATTTCGAGTTTAGTTCACAAGCATAGGCGTAGCAAACATTTTCTTAATAATTGAATGAAAAATATATCAAAAATGGTCACTACGTCGCTGAGATGAATTTTATTTAGTAAAATGAATCAAGACTGAAACATTAAGACAAGAAATTAAAAATTTGACGCTACACGTAAAGCAAATAATTTCGAGTTTAGTTCACAAGCATAGGCGTAGCAAACATTTTCTTAATAATTGAATGAAAAATATATCAAAAATGGTCACTACGTCGCTGAGATGAATTTTATTTAGTAAAATGAATCAAGACTGAAACATTAAGACAAGAAATTAAAAATTTGACGCTACACGTAAAGCAAATAATTTCGAGTTTAGTTCACAAGCATAGGCGTAGCAAACATTTTCTTAATAATTGAATGAAAAATATATCAAAAATGGTCACTACATCGCTGAGATGAATTTTATTTAGTAAAATGAATCAAGACTGAAACATTAAGACAAGAAATTAAAAATTTGACGCTACACGTAAAGCAAATAATTTCGAGTTTAGTTCACAAGCATAGGCGTAGCAAACATTTTCTTAATAATTGAATGAAAAATATATCAAAAATGGTCACTACGTCGCTGAGATGAATTTTATTTAGTAAAATGAATCAAGACTGAAACATTAAGACAAGAAATTAAAAATTTGACGCTACACGTAAAGCAAATAATTTCGAGTTTAGTTCACAAGCATAGGCGTAGCAAACATTTTCTTAATAATTGAATGAAAAATATATCAAAAATGGTCACTACGTCGCTGAGATGAATTTTATTTAGTAAAATGAATCAAGACTGAAACATTAAGACAAGAAATTAAAAATTTGACGCTACACGTAAAGCAAATAATTTCGAGTTTAGTTCACAAGCATAGGCGTAGCAAACATTTTCTTAATAATTGAATGAAAAATATATCAAAAATGGTCACTACGTCGCTGAGATGAATTTTATTTAGTAAAATGAATCAAGACTGAAACATTAAGACAAGAAATTAAAAATTTGACGCTACACGTAAAGCAAATAATTTCGAGTTTAGTTCACAAGCATAGGCGTAGCAAACATTTTCTTAATAATTGAATGAAAAATATATCAAAAATGGTCACTACGTCGCTGAGATGAATTTTATTTAGTAAAATGAATCAAGACTGAAACATTAAGACAAGAAATTAAAAATTTGACGCTACACGTAAAGCAAATAATTTCGAGTTTAGTTCACAAGCATAGGCGTAGCAAACATTTTCTTAATAATTGAATGAAAAATATATCAAAAATGGTCACTACAGTCGCTGAGATGAATTTTATTTAGTAAAATGAATCAAGACTGAAACATTAAGACAAGAAATTAAAAATTTGACGCTACACGTAAAGCAAATAATTTCGAGTTTAGTTCACAAGCATAGGCGTAGCAAACATTTTCTTAATAATTGAATGAAAAATATATCAAAAATGGTCACTACATCGCTGAGATGAATTTTATTTAGTAAAATGAATCAAGACTGAAACATTAAGACAAGAAATTAAAAATTTGACGCTACACGTAAAGCAAATAATTTCGAGTTTAGTTCACAAGCATAGGCGTAGCAAACATTTTCTTAATAATTGAATGAAAAATATATCAAAAATGGTCACTACATCGCTGAGATGAATTTTATTTAGTAAAATGAATCAAGACTGAAACATTAAGACAAGAAATTAAAAATTTGACGCTACACGTAAAGCAAATAATTTCGAGTTTAGTTCACAAGCATAGGCGTAGCAAACATTTTCTTAATAATTGAATGAAAAATATATCAAAAATGGTCACTACATCGCTGAGATGAATTTTATTTAGTAAAATGAATCAAGACTGAAACATTAAGACAAGAAATTAAAAATTTGACGCTACACGTAAAGCAAATAATTTCGAGTTTAGTTCACAAGCATAGGCGTAGCAAACATTTTCTTAATAATTGAATGAAAAATATATCAAAAATGGTCACTACATCGCTGAGATGAATTTTATTTAGTAAAATGAATCAAGACTGAAACATTAAGACAAGAAATTAAAAATTTGACGCTACACGTAAAGCAAATAATTTCGAGTTTAGTTCACAAGCATAGGCGTAGCAAACATTTTCTTAATAATTGAATGAAAAATATATCAAAAATGGTCACTACATCGCTGAGATGAATTTTATTTAGTAAAATGAATCAAGACTGAAACATTAAGACAAGAAATTAAAAATTTGACGCTACACGTAAAGCAAATAATTTCGAGTTTAGTTCACAAGCATAGGCGTAGCAAACATTTTCTTAATAATTGAATGAAAAATATATCAAAAATGGTCACTACATCGCTGAGATGAATTTTATTTAGTAAAATGAATCAAGACTGAAACATTAAGACAAGAAATTAAAAATTTGACGCTACACGTAAAGCAAATAATTTCGAGTTTAGTTCACAAGCATAGGCGTAGCAAACATTTTCTTAATAATTGAATGAAAAATATATCAAAAATGGTCACTACATCGCTGAGATGAATTTTATTTAGTAAAATGAATCAAGACTGAAACATTAAGACAAGAAATTAAAAATTTGACGCTACACGTAAAGCAAATAATTTCGAGTTTAGTTCACAAGCATAGGCGTAGCAAACATTTTCTTAATAATTGAATGAAAAATATATCAAAAATGGTCACTACATCGCTGAGATGAATTTTATTTAGTAAAATGAATCAAGACTGAAACATTAAGACAAGAAATTAAAAATTTGACGCTACACGTAAAGCAAATAATTTCGAGTTTAGTTCACAAGCATAGGCGTAGCAAACATTTTCTTAATAATTGAATGAAAAATATATCAAAAATGGTCACTACATCGCTGAGATGAATTTTATTTAGTAAAATGAATCAAGACTGAAACATTAAGACAAGAAATTAAAAATTTGACGCTACACGTAAAGCAAATAATTTCGAGTTTAGTTCACAAGCATAGGCGTAGCAAACATTTTCTTAATAATTGAATGAAAAATATATCAAAAATGGTCACTACATCGCTGAGATGAATTTTATTTAGTAAAATGAATCAAGACTGAAACATTAAGACAAGAAATTAAAAATTTGACGCTACACGTAAAGCAAATAATTTCGAGTTTAGTTCACAAGCATAGGCGTAGCAAACATTTTCTTAATAATTGAATGAAAAATATATCAAAAATGGTCACTACATCGCTGAGATGAATTTTATTTAGTAAAATGAATCAAGACTGAAACATTAAGACAAGAAATTAAAAATTTGACGCTACACGTAAAGCAAATAATTTCGAGTTTAGTTCACAAGCATAGGCGTAGCAAACATTTTCTTAATAATTGAATGAAAAATATATCAAAAATGGTCACTACATCGCTGAGATGAATTTTATTTAGTAAAATGAATCAAGACTGAAACATTAAGACAAGAAATTAAAAATTTGACGCTACACGTAAAGCAAATAATTTCGAGTTTAGTTCACAAGCATAGGCGTAGCAAACATTTTCTTAATAATTGAATGAAAAATATATCAAAAATGGTCACTACATCGCTGAGATGAATTTTATTTAGTAAAATGAATCAAGACTGAAACATTAAGACAAGAAATTAAAAATTTGACGCTACACGTAAAGCAAATAATTTCGAGTTTAGTTCACAAGCATAGGCGTAGCAAACATTTTCTTAATAATTGAATGAAAAATATATCAAAAATGGTCACTACATCGCTGAGATGAATTTTATTTAGTAAAATGAATCAAGACTGAAACATTAAGACAAGAAATTAAAAATTTGACGCTACACGTAAAGCAAATAATTTCGAGTTTAGTTCACAAGCATAGGCGTAGCAAACATTTTCTTAATAATTGAATGAAAAATATATCAAAAATGGTCACTACATCGCTGAGATGAATTTTATTTAGTAAAATGAATCAAGACTGAAACATTAAGACAAGAAATTAAAAATTTGACGCTACACGTAAAGCAAATAATTTCGAGTTTAGTTCACAAGCATAGGCGTAGCAAACATTTTCTTAATAATTGAATGAAAAATATATCAAAAATGGTCACTACATCGCTGAGATGAATTTTATTTAGTAAAATGAATCAAGACTGAAACATTAAGACAAGAAATTAAAAATTTGACGCTACACGTAAAGCAAATAATTTCGAGTTTAGTTCACAAGCATAGGCGTAGCAAACATTTTCTTAATAATTGAATGAAAAATATATCAAAAATGGTCACTACATCGCTGAGATGAATTTTATTTAGTAAAATGAATCAAGACTGAAACATTAAGACAAGAAATTAAAAATTTGACGCTACACGTAAAGCAAATAATTTCGAGTTTAGTTCACAAGCATAGGCGTAGCAAACATTTTCTTAATAATTGAATGAAAAATATATCAAAAATGGTCACTACATCGCTGAGATGAATTTTATTTAGTAAAATGAATCAAGACTGAAACATTAAGACAAGAAATTAAAAATTTGACGCTACACGTAAAGCAAATAATTTCGAGTTTAGTTCACAAGCATAGGCGTAGCAAACATTTTCTTAATAATTGAATGAAAAATATATCAAAAATGGTCACTACATCGCTGAGATGAATTTTATTTAGTAAAATGAATCAAGACTGAAACATTAAGACAAGAAATTAAAAATTTGACGCTACACGTAAAGCAAATAATTTCGAGTTTAGTTCACAAGCATAGGCGTAGCAAACATTTTCTTAATAATTGAATGAAAAATATATCAAAAATGGTCACTACATCGCTGAGATGAATTTTATTTAGTAAAATGAATCAAGACTGAAACATTAAGACAAGAAATTAAAAATTTGACGCTACACGTAAAGCAAATAATTTCGAGTTTAGTTCACAAGCATAGGCGTAGCAAACATTTTCTTAATAATTGAATGAAAAATATATCAAAAATGGTCACTACATCGCTGAGATGAATTTTATTTAGTAAAATGAATCAAGACTGAAACATTAAGACAAGAAATTAAAAATTTGACGCTACACGTAAAGCAAATAATTTCGAGTTTAGTTCACAAGCATAGGCGTAGCAAACATTTTCTTAATAATTGAATGAAAAATATATCAAAAATGGTCACTACATCGCTGAGATGAATTTTATTTAGTAAAATGAATCAAGACTGAAACATTAAGACAAGAAATTAAAAATTTGACGCTACACGTAAAGCAAATAATTTCGAGTTTAGTTCACAAGCATAGGCGTAGCAAACATTTTCTTAATAATTGAATGAAAAATATATCAAAAATGGTCACTACATCGCTGAGATGAATTTTATTTAGTAAAATGAATCAAGACTGAAACATTAAGACAAGAAATTAAAAATTTGACGCTACACGTAAAGCAAATAATTTCGAGTTTAGTTCACAAGCATAGGCGTAGCAAACATTTTCTTAATAATTGAATGAAAAATATATCAAAAATGGTCACTACATCGCTGAGATGAATTTTATTTAGTAAAATGAATCAAGACTGAAACATTAAGACAAGAAATTAAAAATTTGACGCTACACGTAAAGCAAATAATTTCGAGTTTAGTTCACAAGCATAGGCGTAGCAAACATTTTCTTAATAATTGAATGAAAAATATATCAAAAATGGTCACTACATCGCTGAGATGAATTTTATTTAGTAAAATGAATCAAGACTGAAACATTAAGACAAGAAATTAAAAATTTGACGCTACACGTAAAGCAAATAATTTCGAGTTTAGTTCACAAGCATAGGCGTAGCAAACATTTTCTTAATAATTGAATGAAAAATATATCAAAAATGGTCACTACATCGCTGAGATGAATTTTATTTAGTAAAATGAATCAAGACTGAAACATTAAGACAAGAAATTAAAAATTTGACGCTACACGTAAAGCAAATAATTTCGAGTTTAGTTCACAAGCATAGGCGTAGCAAACATTTTCTTAATAATTGAATGAAAAATATATCAAAAATGGTCACTACATCGCTGAGATGAATTTTATTTAGTAAAATGAATCAAGACTGAAACATTAAGACAAGAAATTAAAAATTTGACGCTACACGTAAAGCAAATAATTTCGAGTTTAGTTCACAAGCATAGGCGTAGCAAACATTTTCTTAATAATTGAATGAAAAATATATCAAAAATGGTCACTACATCGCTGAGATGAATTTTATTTAGTAAAATGAATCAAGACTGAAACATTAAGACAAGAAATTAAAAATTTGACGCTACACGTAAAGCAAATAATTTCGAGTTTAGTTCACAAGCATAGGCGTAGCAAACATTTTCTTAATAATTGAATGAAAAATATATCAAAAATGGTCACTACATCGCTGAGATGAATTTTATTTAGTAAAATGAATCAAGACTGAAACATTAAGACAAGAAATTAAAAATTTGACGCTACACGTAAAGCAAATAATTTCGAGTTTAGTTCACAAGCATAGGCGTAGCAAACATTTTCTTAATAATTGAATGAAAAATATATCAAAAATGGTCACTACATCGCTGAGATGAATTTTATTTAGTAAAATGAATCAAGACTGAAACATTAAGACAAGAAATTAAAAATTTGACGCTACACGTAAAGCAAATAATTTCGAGTTTAGTTCACAAGCATAGGCGTAGCAAACATTTTCTTAATAATTGAATGAAAAATATATCAAAAATGGTCACTACATCGCTGAGATGAATTTTATTTAGTAAAATGAATCAAGACTGAAACATTAAGACAAGAAATTAAAAATTTGACGCTACACGTAAAGCAAATAATTTCGAGTTTAGTTCACAAGCATAGGCGTAGCAAACATTTTCTTAATAATTGAATGAAAAATATATCAAAAATGGTCACTACATCGCTGAGATGAATTTTATTTAGTAAAATGAATCAAGACTGAAACATTAAGACAAGAAATTAAAAATTTGACGCTACACGTAAAGCAAATAATTTCGAGTTTAGTTCACAAGCATAGGCGTAGCAAACATTTTCTTAATAATTGAATGAAAAATATATCAAAAATGGTCACTACATCGCTGAGATGAATTTTATTTAGTAAAATGAATCAAGACTGAAACATTAAGACAAGAAATTAAAAATTTGACGCTACACGTAAAGCAAATAATTTCGAGTTTAGTTCACAAGCATAGGCGTAGCAAACATTTTCTTAATAATTGAATGAAAAATATATCAAAAATGGTCACTACATCGCTGAGATGAATTTTATTTAGTAAAATGAATCAAGACTGAAACATTAAGACAAGAAATTAAAAATTTGACGCTACACGTAAAGCAAATAATTTCGAGTTTAGTTCACAAGCATAGGCGTAGCAAACATTTTCTTAATAATTGAATGAAAAATATATCAAAAATGGTCACTACATCGCTGAGATGAATTTTATTTAGTAAAATGAATCAAGACTGAAACATTAAGACAAGAAATTAAAAATTTGACGCTACACGTAAAGCAAATAATTTCGAGTTTAGTTCACAAGCATAGGCGTAGCAAACATTTTCTTAATAATTGAATGAAAAATATATCAAAAATGGTCACTACATCGCTGAGATGAATTTTATTTAGTAAAATGAATCAAGACTGAAACATTAAGACAAGAAATTAAAAATTTGACGCTACACGTAAAGCAAATAATTTCGAGTTTAGTTCACAAGCATAGGCGTAGCAAACATTTTCTTAATAATTGAATGAAAAATATATCAAAAATGGTCACTACATCGCTGAGATGAATTTTATTTAGTAAAATGAATCAAGACTGAAACATTAAGACAAGAAATTAAAAATTTGACGCTACACGTAAAGCAAATAATTTCGAGTTTAGTTCACAAGCATAGGCGTAGCAAACATTTTCTTAATAATTGAATGAAAAATATATCAAAAATGGTCACTACATCGCTGAGATGAATTTTATTTAGTAAAATGAATCAAGACTGAAACATTAAGACAAGAAATTAAAAATTTGACGCTACACGTAAAGCAAATAATTTCGAGTTTAGTTCACAAGCATAGGCGTAGCAAACATTTTCTTAATAATTGAATGAAAAATATATCAAAAATGGTCACTACATCGCTGAGATGAATTTTATTTAGTAAAATGAATCAAGACTGAAACATTAAGACAAGAAATTAAAAATTTGACGCTACACGTAAAGCAAATAATTTCGAGTTTAGTTCACAAGCATAGGCGTAGCAAACATTTTCTTAATAATTGAATGAAAAATATATCAAAAATGGTCACTACATCGCTGAGATGAATTTTATTTAGTAAAATGAATCAAGACTGAAACATTAAGACAAGAAATTAAAAATTTGACGCTACACGTAAAGCAAATAATTTCGAGTTTAGTTCACAAGCATAGGCGTAGCAAACATTTTCTTAATAATTGAATGAAAAATATATCAAAAATGGTCACTACATCGCTGAGATGAATTTTATTTAGTAAAATGAATCAAGACTGAAACATTAAGACAAGAAATTAAAAATTTGACGCTACACGTAAAGCAAATAATTTCGAGTTTAGTTCACAAGCATAGGCGTAGCAAACATTTTCTTAATAATTGAATGAAAAATATATCAAAAATGGTCACTACATCGCTGAGATGAATTTTATTTAGTAAAATGAATCAAGACTGAAACATTAAGACAAGAAATTAAAAATTTGACGCTACACGTAAAGCAAATAATTTCGAGTTTAGTTCACAAGCATAGGCGTAGCAAACATTTTCTTAATAATTGAATGAAAAATATATCAAAAATGGTCACTACATCGCTGAGATGAATTTTATTTAGTAAAATGAATCAAGACTGAAACATTAAGACAAGAAATTAAAAATTTGACGCTACACGTAAAGCAAATAATTTCGAGTTTAGTTCACAAGCATAGGCGTAGCAAACATTTTCTTAATAATTGAATGAAAAATATATCAAAAATGGTCACTACATCGCTGAGATGAATTTTATTTAGTAAAATGAATCAAGACTGAAACATTAAGACAAGAAATTAAAAATTTGACGCTACACGTAAAGCAAATAATTTCGAGTTTAGTTCACAAGCATAGGCGTAGCAAACATTTTCTTAATAATTGAATGAAAAATATATCAAAAATGGTCACTACATCGCTGAGATGAATTTTATTTAGTAAAATGAATCAAGACTGAAACATTAAGACAAGAAATTAAAAATTTGACGCTACACGTAAAGCAAATAATTTCGAGTTTAGTTCACAAGCATAGGCGTAGCAAACATTTTCTTAATAATTGAATGAAAAATATATCAAAAATGGTCACTACATCGCTGAGATGAATTTTATTTAGTAAAATGAATCAAGACTGAAACATTAAGACAAGAAATTAAAAATTTGACGCTACACGTAAAGCAAATAATTTCGAGTTTAGTTCACAAGCATAGGCGTAGCAAACATTTTCTTAATAATTGAATGAAAAATATATCAAAAATGGTCACTACATCGCTGAGATGAATTTTATTTAGTAAAATGAATCAAGACTGAAACATTAAGACAAGAAATTAAAAATTTGACGCTACACGTAAAGCAAATAATTTCGAGTTTAGTTCACAAGCATAGGCGTAGCAAACATTTTCTTAATAATTGAATGAAAAATATATCAAAAATGGTCACTACATCGCTGAGATGAATTTTATTTAGTAAAATGAATCAAGACTGAAACATTAAGACAAGAAATTAAAAATTTGACGCTACACGTAAAGCAAATAATTTCGAGTTTAGTTCACAAGCATAGGCGTAGCAAACATTTTCTTAATAATTGAATGAAAAATATATCAAAAATGGTCACTACATCGCTGAGATGAATTTTATTTAGTAAAATGAATCAAGACTGAAACATTAAGACAAGAAATTAAAAATTTGACGCTACACGTAAAGCAAATAATTTCGAGTTTAGTTCACAAGCATAGGCGTAGCAAACATTTTCTTAATAATTGAATGAAAAATATATCAAAAATGGTCACTACATCGCTGAGATGAATTTTATTTAGTAAAATGAATCAAGACTGAAACATTAAGACAAGAAATTAAAAATTTGACGCTACACGTAAAGCAAATAATTTCGAGTTTAGTTCACAAGCATAGGCGTAGCAAACATTTTCTTAATAATTGAATGAAAAATATATCAAAAATGGTCACTACATCGCTGAGATGAATTTTATTTAGTAAAATGAATCAAGACTGAAACATTAAGACAAGAAATTAAAAATTTGACGCTACACGTAAAGCAAATAATTTCGAGTTTAGTTCACAAGCATAGGCGTAGCAAACATTTTCTTAATAATTGAATGAAAAATATATCAAAAATGGTCACTACATCGCTGAGATGAATTTTATTTAGTAAAATGAATCAAGACTGAAACATTAAGACAAGAAATTAAAAATTTGACGCTACACGTAAAGCAAATAATTTCGAGTTTAGTTCACAAGCATAGGCGTAGCAAACATTTTCTTAATAATTGAATGAAAAATATATCAAAAATGGTCACTACATCGCTGAGATGAATTTTATTTAGTAAAATGAATCAAGACTGAAACATTAAGACAAGAAATTAAAAATTTGACGCTACACGTAAAGCAAATAATTTCGAGTTTAGTTCACAAGCATAGGCGTAGCAAACATTTTCTTAATAATTGAATGAAAAATATATCAAAAATGGTCACTACATCGCTGAGATGAATTTTATTTAGTAAAATGAATCAAGACTGAAACATTAAGACAAGAAATTAAAAATTTGACGCTACACGTAAAGCAAATAATTTCGAGTTTAGTTCACAAGCATAGGCGTAGCAAACATTTTCTTAATAATTGAATGAAAAATATATCAAAAATGGTCACTACATCGCTGAGATGAATTTTATTTAGTAAAATGAATCAAGACTGAAACATTAAGACAAGAAATTAAAAATTTGACGCTACACGTAAAGCAAATAATTTCGAGTTTAGTTCACAAGCATAGGCGTAGCAAACATTTTCTTAATAATTGAATGAAAAATATATCAAAAATGGTCACTACATCGCTGAGATGAATTTTATTTAGTAAAATGAATCAAGACTGAAACATTAAGACAAGAAATTAAAAATTTGACGCTACACGTAAAGCAAATAATTTCGAGTTTAGTTCACAAGCATAGGCGTAGCAAACATTTTCTTAATAATTGAATGAAAAATATATCAAAAATGGTCACTACATCGCTGAGATGAATTTTATTTAGTAAAATGAATCAAGACTGAAACATTAAGACAAGAAATTAAAAATTTGACGCTACACGTAAAGCAAATAATTTCGAGTTTAGTTCACAAGCATAGGCGTAGCAAACATTTTCTTAATAATTGAATGAAAAATATATCAAAAATGGTCACTACATCGCTGAGATGAATTTTATTTAGTAAAATGAATCAAGACTGAAACATTAAGACAAGAAATTAAAAATTTGACGCTACACGTAAAGCAAATAATTTCGAGTTTAGTTCACAAGCATAGGCGTAGCAAACATTTTCTTAATAATTGAATGAAAAATATATCAAAAATGGTCACGACATCGCTGAGATGAATTTTATTTAGTAAAATGAATCAAGACTGAAACATTAAGACAAGAAATTAAAAATTTGACGCTACACGTAAAGCAAATAATTTCGAGTTTAGTTCACAAGCATAGGCGTAGCAAACATTTTCTTAATAATTGAATGAAAAATATATCAAAAATGGTCACTACATCGCTGAGATGAATTTTATTTAGTAAAATGAATCAAGACTGAAACATTAAGACAAGAAATTAAAAATTTGACGCTACACGTAAAGCAAATAATTTCGAGTTTAGTTCACAAGCATAGGCGTAGCAAACATTTTCTTAATAATTGAATGAAAAATATATCAAAAATGGTCACTACATCGCTGAGATGAATTTTATTTAGTAAAATGAATCAAGACTGAAACATTAAGACAAGAAATTAAAAATTTGACGCTACACGTAAAGCAAATAATTTCGAGTTTAGTTCACAAGCATAGGCGTAGCAAACATTTTCTTAATAATTGAATGAAAAATATATCAAAAATGGTCACTACATCGCTGAGATGAATTTTATTTAGTAAAATGAATCAAGACTGAAACATTAAGACAAGAAATTAAAAATTTGACGCTACACGTAAAGCAAATAATTTCGAGTTTAGTTCACAAGCATAGGCGTAGCAAACATTTTCTTAATAATTGAATGAAAAATATATCAAAAATGGTCACGACATCGCTGAGATGAATTTTATTTAGTAAAATGAATCAAGACTGAAACATTAAGACAAGAAATTAAAAATTTGACGCTACACGTAAAGCAAATAATTTCGAGTTTAGTTCACAAGCATAGGCGTAGCAAACATTTTCTTAATAATTGAATGAAAAATATATCAAAAATGGTCACTACATCGCTGAGATGAATTTTATTTAGTAAAATGAATCAAGACTGAAACATTAAGACAAGAAATTAAAAATTTGACGCTACACGTAAAGCAAATAATTTCGAGTTTAGTTCACAAGCATAGGCGTAGCAAACATTTTCTTAATAATTGAATGAAAAATATATCAAAAATGGTCACTACATCGCTGAGATGAATTTTATTTAGTAAAATGAATCAAGACTGAAACATTAAGACAAGAAATTAAAAATTTGACGCTACACGTAAAGCAAATAATTTCGAGTTTAGTTCACAAGCATAGGCGTAGCAAACATTTTCTTAATAATTGAATGAAAAATATATCAAAAATGGTCACTACATCGCTGAGATGAATTTTATTTAGTAAAATGAATCAAGACTGAAACATTAAGACAAGAAATTAAAAATTTGACGCTACACGTAAAGCAAATAATTTCGAGTTTAGTTCACAAGCATAGGCGTAGCAAACATTTTCTTAATAATTGAATGAAAAATATATCAAAAATGGTCACTACATCGCTGAGATGAATTTTATTTAGTAAAATGAATCAAGACTGAAACATTAAGACAAGAAATTAAAAATTTGACGCTACACGTAAAGCAAATAATTTCGAGTTTAGTTCACAAGCATAGGCGTAGCAAACATTTTCTTAATAATTGAATGAAAAATATATCAAAAATGGTCACTACATCGCTGAGATGAATTTTATTTAGTAAAATGAATCAAGACTGAAACATTAAGACAAGAAATTAAAAATTTGACGCTACACGTAAAGCAAATAATTTCGAGTTTAGTTCACAAGCATAGGCGTAGCAAACATTTTCTTAATAATTGAATGAAAAATATATCAAAAATGGTCACTACATCGCTGAGATGAATTTTATTTAGTAAAATGAATCAAGACTGAAACATTAAGACAAGAAATTAAAAATTTGACGCTACACGTAAAGCAAATAATTTCGAGTTTAGTTCACAAGCATAGGCGTAGCAAACATTTTCTTAATAATTGAATGAAAAATATATCAAAAATGGTCACTACATCGCTGAGATGAATTTTATTTAGTAAAATGAATCAAGACTGAAACATTAAGACAAGAAATTAAAAATTTGACGCTACACGTAAAGCAAATAATTTCGAGTTTAGTTCACAAGCATAGGCGTAGCAAACATTTTCTTAATAATTGAATGAAAAATATATCAAAAATGGTCACTACATCGCTGAGATGAATTTTATTTAGTAAAATGAATCAAGACTGAAACATTAAGACAAGAAATTAAAAATTTGACGCTACACGTAAAGCAAATAATTTCGAGTTTAGTTCACAAGCATAGGCGTAGCAAACATTTTCTTAATAATTGAATGAAAAATATATCAAAAATGGTCACTACATCGCTGAGATGAATTTTATTTAGTAAAATGAATCAAGACTGAAACATTAAGACAAGAAATTAAAAATTTGACGCTACACGTAAAGCAAATAATTTCGAGTTTAGTTCACAAGCATAGGCGTAGCAAACATTTTCTTAATAATTGAATGAAAAATATATCAAAAATGGTCACTACATCGCTGAGATGAATTTTATTTAGTAAAATGAATCAAGACTGAAACATTAAGACAAGAAATTAAAAATTTGACGCTACACGTAAAGCAAATAATTTCGAGTTTAGTTCACAAGCATAGGCGTAGCAAACATTTTCTTAATAATTGAATGAAAAATATATCAAAAATGGTCACTACATCGCTGAGATGAATTTTATTTAGTAAAATGAATCAAGACTGAAACATTAAGACAAGAAATTAAAAATTTGACGCTACACGTAAAGCAAATAATTTCGAGTTTAGTTCACAAGCATAGGCGTAGCAAACATTTTCTTAATAATTGAATGAAAAATATATCAAAAATGGTCACTACATCGCTGAGATGAATTTTATTTAGTAAAATGAATCAAGACTGAAACATTAAGACAAGAAATTAAAAATTTGACGCTACACGTAAAGCAAATAATTTCGAGTTTAGTTCACAAGCATAGGCGTAGCAAACATTTTCTTAATAATTGAATGAAAAATATATCAAAAATGGTCACTACATCGCTGAGATGAATTTTATTTAGTAAAATGAATCAAGACTGAAACATTAAGACAAGAAATTAAAAATTTGACGCTACACGTAAAGCAAATAATTTCGAGTTTAGTTCACAAGCATAGGCGTAGCAAACATTTTCTTAATAATTGAATGAAAAATATATCAAAAATGGTCACGACATCGCTGAGATGAATTTTATTTAGTAAAATGAATCAAGACTGAAACATTAAGACAAGAAATTAAAAATTTGACGCTACACGTAAAGCAAATAATTTCGAGTTTAGTTCACAAGCATAGGCGTAGCAAACATTTTCTTAATAATTGAATGAAAAATATATCAAAAATGGTCACTACATCGCTGAGATGAATTTTATTTAGTAAAATGAATCAAGACTGAAACATTAAGACAAGAAATTAAAAATTTGACGCTACACGTAAAGCAAATAATTTCGAGTTTAGTTCACAAGCATAGGCGTAGCAAACATTTTCTTAATAATTGAATGAAAAATATATCAAAAATGGTCACTACATCGCTGAGATGAATTTTATTTAGTAAAATGAATCAAGACTGAAACATTAAGACAAGAAATTAAAAATTTGACGCTACACGTAAAGCAAATAATTTCGAGTTTAGTTCACAAGCATAGGCGTAGCAAACATTTTCTTAATAATTGAATGAAAAATATATCAAAAATGGTCACTACATCGCTGAGATGAATTTTATTTAGTAAAATGAATCAAGACTGAAACATTAAGACAAGAAATTAAAAATTTGACGCTACACGTAAAGCAAATAATTTCGAGTTTAGTTCACAAGCATAGGCGTAGCAAACATTTTCTTAATAATTGAATGAAAAATATATCAAAAATGGTCACTACATCGCTGAGATGAATTTTATTTAGTAAAATGAATCAAGACTGAAACATTAAGACAAGAAATTAAAAATTTGACGCTACACGTAAAGCAAATAATTTCGAGTTTAGTTCACAAGCATAGGCGTAGCAAACATTTTCTTAATAATTGAATGAAAAATATATCAAAAATGGTCACTACATCGCTGAGATGAATTTTATTTAGTAAAATGAATCAAGACTGAAACATTAAGACAAGAAATTAAAAATTTGACGCTACACGTAAAGCAAATAATTTCGAGTTTAGTTCACAAGCATAGGCGTAGCAAACATTTTCTTAATAATTGAATGAAAAATATATCAAAAATGGTCACTACATCGCTGAGATGAATTTTATTTAGTAAAATGAATCAAGACTGAAACATTAAGACAAGAAATTAAAAATTTGACGCTACACGTAAAGCAAATAATTTCGAGTTTAGTTCACAAGCATAGGCGTAGCAAACATTTTCTTAATAATTGAATGAAAAATATATCAAAAATGGTCACGACATCGCTGAGATGAATTTTATTTAGTAAAATGAATCAAGACTGAAACATTAAGACAAGAAATTAAAAATTTGACGCTACACGTAAAGCAAATAATTTCGAGTTTAGTTCACAAGCATAGGCGTAGCAAACATTTTCTTAATAATTGAATGAAAAATATATCAAAAATGGTCACTACATCGCTGAGATGAATTTTATTTAGTAAAATGAATCAAGACTGAAACATTAAGACAAGAAATTAAAAATTTGACGCTACACGTAAAGCAAATAATTTCGAGTTTAGTTCACAAGCATAGGCGTAGCAAACATTTTCTTAATAATTGAATGAAAAATATATCAAAAATGGTCACTACATCGCTGAGATGAATTTTATTTAGTAAAATGAATCAAGACTGAAACATTAAGACAAGAAATTAAAAATTTGACGCTACACGTAAAGCAAATAATTTCGAGTTTAGTTCACAAGCATAGGCGTAGCAAACATTTTCTTAATAATTGAATGAAAAATATATCAAAAATGGTCACTACATCGCTGAGATGAATTTTATTTAGTAAAATGAATCAAGACTGAAACATTAAGACAAGAAATTAAAAATTTGACGCTACACGTAAAGCAAATAATTTCGAGTTTAGTTCACAAGCATAGGCGTAGCAAACATTTTCTTAATAATTGAATGAAAAATATATCAAAAATGGTCACGACATCGCTGAGATGAATTTTATTTAGTAAAATGAATCAAGACTGAAACATTAAGACAAGAAATTAAAAATTTGACGCTACACGTAAAGCAAATAATTTCGAGTTTAGTTCACAAGCATAGGCGTAGCAAACATTTTCTTAATAATTGAATGAAAAATATATCAAAAATGGTCACTACATCGCTGAGATGAATTTTATTTAGTAAAATGAATCAAGACTGAAACATTAAGACAAGAAATTAAAAATTTGACGCTACACGTAAAGCAAATAATTTCGAGTTTAGTTCACAAGCATAGGCGTAGCAAACATTTTCTTAATAATTGAATGAAAAATATATCAAAAATGGTCACTACATCGCTGAGATGAATTTTATTTAGTAAAATGAATCAAGACTGAAACATTAAGACAAGAAATTAAAAATTTGACGCTACACGTAAAGCAAATAATTTCGAGTTTAGTTCACAAGCATAGGCGTAGCAAACATTTTCTTAATAATTGAATGAAAAATATATCAAAAATGGTCACTACATCGCTGAGATGAATTTTATTTAGTAAAATGAATCAAGACTGAAACATTAAGACAAGAAATTAAAAATTTGACGCTACACGTAAAGCAAATAATTTCGAGTTTAGTTCACAAGCATAGGCGTAGCAAACATTTTCTTAATAATTGAATGAAAAATATATCAAAAATGGTCACGACATCGCTGAGATGAATTTTATTTAGTAAAATGAATCAAGACTGAAACATTAAGACAAGAAATTAAAAATTTGACGCTACACGTAAAGCAAATAATTTCGAGTTTAGTTCACAAGCATAGGCGTAGCAAACATTTTCTTAATAATTGAATGAAAAATATATCAAAAATGGTCACTACATCGCTGAGATGAATTTTATTTAGTAAAATGAATCAAGACTGAAACATTAAGACAAGAAATTAAAAATTTGACGCTACACGTAAAGCAAATAATTTCGAGTTTAGTTCACAAGCATAGGCGTAGCAAACATTTTCTTAATAATTGAATGAAAAATATATCAAAAATGGTCACGACATCGCTGAGATGAATTTTATTTAGTAAAATGAATCAAGACTGAAACATTAAGACAAGAAATTAAAAATTTGACGCTACACGTAAAGCAAATAATTTCGAGTTTAGTTCACAAGCATAGGCGTAGCAAACATTTTCTTAATAATTGAATGAAAAATATATCAAAAATGGTCACTACATCGCTGAGATGAATTTTATTTAGTAAAATGAATCAAGACTGAAACATTAAGACAAGAAATTAAAAATTTGACGCTACACGTAAAGCAAATAATTTCGAGTTTAGTTCACAAGCATAGGCGTAGCAAACATTTTCTTAATAATTCCCTTGACTGAAAGTCAGGGTCTTACACCAGAAAATACCGAAATATGTGGGTGACAAAAAAGTTCACTATGATTGAAAATGTATGAAATGGTATGAAAAACGTTAAATGTGGGTGACAAAAAATCGTTGAAGGCACGATAACTTGAGTAATTCTCAAGCAATTTGGATGAATCTTTTTTTTAAATATGTGGAATTAAAATCTCGAGACTAAGTTCGAAGATGGGCAATGTGGGACGAAGGATCTGGAAGCTATCCAGGAAAAACAGGATTTTACACTGTTGATTATAGCCTCAATCTAAAAAGATTACTTTGATGAAATTTGATTTTGTTGCGTAGTGTTTGTAAATCGTATAAGTGCATGTTTGTAAATCGTATGTGCATGAAACAAGTAGAAAGAACAATTTCGGCACTACATGCCCAGCCTCTAACCGGTAAACATCTCTTGTTAGTGAACTGCTAACAATTTGATAGTTGACTATCAAATTTGATAGTTGACTATCAACTTGATAGTATAAATTGATAGTTGACTATCAAATTTGATAGTTGACTATCAACTTGATAGTTGACTATCAACTTGATAGTTGACTATCAAATTTGATAGTTGACTATCAAATTTGATAGTTGACTAACAACTTGATAGTTGACTAACAACTTGATAGTTGACTAACAACTTGATAGTTGACTATCAAAGATAGTTGACTAATAACTTGATAGTTGACTATCAAATTTGATAGTTGACTAACAACTTGATAGTTGACTATCAAATTTGATAGTTGACTAACAACTTGATAGTTGACTATTAAATTTGATAGTTGACTAACAACTTGATAGTTGACTATCAAATTTGATAGTTGACTAACAACTTGATAGTTGACTATTAAATTTGATAGTTGACTAACAACTTGATAGTTGACTATCAAATTTGATAGTTGACTAACAATTTTAATGCGTCTACTACCAAAGAAAGATGTTTTTAGCCCCGTACGAAGTACTGGGGGCTTATAAGATTAATATGCCGTTTGTAACACGTCGAATTGGAAGCAGACAGTAAGGGCAAAGCATTTAGTTGTGTTCATAGATGACGAATCCGCAATAAAAAAAATGTCCGTCCGTCCGTCCGTCCGTCCGTCCGTCCGTCCATCCATCCGTCCGTCCATCCGTCCGTCCGTCCGTCCATCCGTCCGTCCGTCCGTCCATCCGTCCGTCCGTCCGTCTGTGACCCCTCTAGCTTGAACAAATCACAACCTTTTTTCAAAATTCTTTTTTTCCCCGATTGGTATAGACAAAAGTAAGGTCAAGTTCGAAAATGGGCATGGTAGGGTCGGCCCTTCCAGAGCTAGGGCCCTATAGGTGTTTTTCAGTCTTTCGACGATATCTACCGAAATACGCACGCAATAGCTGCTTGTGATATATCAAATGAAAGGTATTGACGAGTAGAACAAAGTTGCTGAACATTGTTTTTGGGTAAGATGCAACGTGGGCTTGTTGGGAGGGCTCAAAGGTCGTTCCTCGGTCCTAAGTGTTTTTTGCACATAAATCGAGTAAATCTCATCCGATTTTGCTAGATTTAGTTTTTTATGGAAGGTAATTGAATACCGAAAAGAACGTAGCGAAAAAAGTTTCAAATTTGGGCCCTTGGACTAAGACCGCTACTCGGCCCTAAGTGTTTTTTGCACATAAATCTAATAAATCTCATCCGATTTTGCTAGTTTTTGTTTGATTTGAGAGATAATTGAATGCCGAATAGAATTATGGCAAAAAAAGTTTCAAATTTGGGCCCTTGGACTAAGGCCGCTACTCGGTCCTAAGTGTTTTTTGCACATAAATCGAGTAAATCTCATCCGATTTTGCTAGATTTAGTTTTTTATGGAAGGTAATTGAACACCGAAAAGAACGTGGCAAAAAAAGTTTCAAATTTGGGCCTTTGGATTAAGACCGCTACTCGGCCCTAAGTGTTTTTTGCAAATAAATCGAGTGAATCTCATTCGATTTTGCTAGTTTTTGTTTCATTTGAGAGATAATTGAATACCCAATAGAATGATGGCAAAAAAAGTTTCAAATTTGGGCCCTTGGACTAAGGCAATGGAAAGTTGGCAAAAAAGTTTGGGTTTCTAAAATAATGTCGTAAATTGTTGGTTTTATTTGAGAGGTACTTCGTACGGGCTTTCGTAATTGCGCTATGCGCAATTTTAAAAATGAACACTTTCAGTAAATTTGACCATGCTGAACTTGACTTGCATTTTGGTAACAGACGCATTAGAGGGTTGTAGACGTATTAGGGTTCCGGGCGTATTACGGCTACGGACGTATTATGGTTACGGACGAAATAGGATTACGGGTCGTACGGGGCTAAGTCGCAGCAAACGCTCCGACTGTTCTGATGTCTTGTTTTTACTCAAGGTCTTACGGCAGAAAAATGTCATGAGCACACTATGATTGAAAAATGTAGGAAATTTTATGAAAAACGCTAAATGTAACCATCATTCTTTGTAGGCAATATAAGATATAAGTCATTCTCAACAAATTTCTGAATATTTTTTTTAAATTCATTATTCCAACAATCAAGCAAAATATGTTACAACTCCCATACGAGTGCGAAGCGAGGGCCGTAATTCTCACGAGTCGTAATAATTTTATGGGATATTATATTCGACCAATTCAATTCAATTTTACCGATAAAAAATAATAAAATACCGATAGAAATGTGGTACATGTCGCTGGCACCTCTTCAGTAAATCAGTAAAAAGTAAAAAAAAAATTGTCTTTCCTTCACTCTTTGTCGATTTTAGAAATATAAAGCAAAGGCGGATCCTAGCGAATTCATCCTTTTACAAAATGTAACGAGAAGGCGTTTTGTTCGTTCCAAGGGAATTCATCCTTCTACAAAATGTAATGAGAAGGCGTTCTGTTCGTTCCTAGGGAATTCATCCTTTTACAAAATGTAACTTAAAGACGTTTTGTCAATTCCTCACTTTTGTCGTTTTCTGAATCGACAAAAGTGAAGAAACGAAAAAAAATTAATTAATTTATCGGTCGCTTATTACCATCTACATTTTATTCACGAGTGACGGTTTTGTAAAATACCGGGGGAATTCCTTTTTGTACAAAACTGTAAGTTCGGCAAGTACATCTATCGGTTTTTTTTTTAATTTTTTACCAAAGTGAAAGAGTCCTCTCATCGTTCCACATTTGTAAAACTTCGCATCTACTCTGATTAAATTTGACAAAATGGCAATCAAACAGAATAATAGATAACTCATACGAGTGGGAAGTTTGGAGTAATTCACACGAGTCGCATTTTATTTACGATTTGTGGTTGATTGAAAATCTTGCTGCAAATTTATAAGAAAAATGAGAACTCAAAGATCATTCGGTCTTCGAAGGTTTATTTGAAGAACTTTTTCTGTCAAATTTCGTTGTCATGTTTAGAGTAATCGATATATTAAATGTAGGCATTTGTATCAGTGATGCTTCGGCAATGAAAATGGTCAAAAATATATTGAAAAAATTGTCAGTCAAGGGACCTGACCCGCCCAAAAGGTGGGACCTAGTTGAATGAAAAATATATCAAAAATGGTCACGACATCGCTGAGATGAATTTTATTTAGTAAAATGAATCAAGACTGAAACATTAAGACAAGAAATTAAAAATTTGACGCTACACGTAAAGCAAATAATTTCGAGTTTAGTTCACAAGCATAGGCGTAGCAAACATTTTCTTAATAATTGAATGAAAAATATATCAAAAATGGTCACTACATCGCTGAGATGAATTTTATTTAGTAAAATGAATCAAGACTGAAACATTAAGACAAGAAATTAAAAATTTGACGCTACACGTAAAGCAAATAATTTCGAGTTTAGTTCACAAGCATAGGCGTAGCAAACATTTTCTTAATAATTGAATGAAAAATATATCAAAAATGGTCACGACATCGCTGAGATGAATTTTATTTAGTAAAATGAATCAAGACTGAAACATTAAGACAAGAAATTAAAAATTTGACGCTACACGTAAAGCAAATAATTTCGAGTTTAGTTCACAAGCATAGGCGTAGCAAACATTTTCTTAATAATTGAATGAAAAATATATCAAAAATGGTCACGACATCGCTGAGATGAATTTTATTTAGTAAAATGAATCAAGACTGAAACATTAAGACAAGAAATTAAAAATTTGACGCTACACGTAAAGCAAATAATTTCGAGTTTAGTTCACAAGCATAGGCGTAGCAAACATTTTCTTAATAATTGAATGAAAAATATATCAAAAATGGTCACTACATCGCTGAGATGAATTTTATTTAGTAAAATGAATCAAGACTGAAACATTAAGACAAGAAATTAAAAATTTGACGCTACACGTAAAGCAAATAATTTCGAGTTTAGTTCACAAGCATAGGCGTAGCAAACATTTTCTTAATAATTGAATGAAAAATATATCAAAAATGGTCACGACATCGCTGAGATGAATTTTATTTAGTAAAATGAATCAAGACTGAAACATTAAGACAAGAAATTAAAAATTTGACGCTACACGTAAAGCAAATAATTTCGAGTTTAGTTCACAAGCATAGGCGTAGCAAACATTTTCTTAATAATTGAATGAAAAATATATCAAAAATGGTCACGACATCGCTGAGATGAATTTTATTTAGTAAAATGAATCAAGACTGAAACATTAAGACAAGAAATTAAAAATTTGACGCTACACGTAAAGCAAATAATTTCGAGTTTAGTTCACAAGCATAGGCGTAGCAAACATTTTCTTAATAATTGAATGAAAAATATATCAAAAATGGTCACTACATCGCTGAGATGAATTTTATTTAGTAAAATGAATCAAGACTGAAACATTAAGACAAGAAATTAAAAATTTGACGCTACACGTAAAGCAAATAATTTCGAGTTTAGTTCACAAGCATAGGCGTAGCAAACATTTTCTTAATAATTGAATGAAAAATATATCAAAAATGGTCACGACATCGCTGAGATGAATTTTATTTAGTAAAATGAATCAAGACTGAAACATTAAGACAAGAAATTAAAAATTTGACGCTACACGTAAAGCAAATAATTTCGAGTTTAGTTCACAAGCATAGGCGTAGCAAACATTTTCTTAATAATTGAATGAAAAATATATCAAAAATGGTCACGACATCGCTGAGATGAATTTTATTTAGTAAAATGAATCAAGACTGAAACATTAAGACAAGAAATTAAAAATTTGACGCTACACGTAAAGCAAATAATTTCGAGTTTAGTTCACAAGCATAGGCGTAGCAAACATTTTCTTAATAATTGAATGAAAAATATATCAAAAATGGTCACTACATCGCTGAGATGAATTTTATTTAGTAAAATGAATCAAGACTGAAACATTAAGACAAGAAATTAAAAATTTGACGCTACACGTAAAGCAAATAATTTCGAGTTTAGTTCACAAGCATAGGCGTAGCAAACATTTTCTTAATAATTGAATGAAAAATATATCAAAAATGGTCACTACATCGCTGAGATGAATTTTATTTAGTAAAATGAATCAAGACTGAAACATTAAGACAAGAAATTAAAAATTTGACGCTACACGTAAAGCAAATAATTTCGAGTTTAGTTCACAAGCATAGGCGTAGCAAACATTTTCTTAATAATTGAATGAAAAATATATCAAAAATGGTCACGACATCGCTGAGATGAATTTTATTTAGTAAAATGAATCAAGACTGAAACATTAAGACAAGAAATTAAAAATTTGACGCTACACGTAAAGCAAATAATTTCGAGTTTAGTTCACAAGCATAGGCGTAGCAAACATTTTCTTAATAATTGAATGAAAAATATATCAAAAATGGTCACTACATCGCTGAGATGAATTTTATTTAGTAAAATGAATCAAGACTGAAACATTAAGACAAGAAATTAAAAATTTGACGCTACACGTAAAGCAAATAATTTCGAGTTTAGTTCACAAGCATAGGCGTAGCAAACATTTTCTTAATAATTGAATGAAAAATATATCAAAAATGGTCACGACATCGCTGAGATGAATTTTATTTAGTAAAATGAATCAAGACTGAAACATTAAGACAAGAAATTAAAAATTTGACGCTACACGTAAAGCAAATAATTTCGAGTTTAGTTCACAAGCATAGGCGTAGCAAACATTTTCTTAATAATTGAATGAAAAATATATCAAAAATGGTCACTACATCGCTGAGATGAATTTTATTTAGTAAAATGAATCAAGACTGAAACATTAAGACAAGAAATTAAAAATTTGACGCTACACGTAAAGCAAATAATTTCGAGTTTAGTTCACAAGCATAGGCGTAGCAAACATTTTCTTAATAATTGAATGAAAAATATATCAAAAATGGTCACGACATCGCTGAGATGAATTTTATTTAGTAAAATGAATCAAGACTGAAACATTAAGACAAGAAATTAAAAATTTGACGCTACACGTAAAGCAAATAATTTCGAGTTTAGTTCACAAGCATAGGCGTAGCAAACATTTTCTTAATAATTGAATGAAAAATATATCAAAAATGGTCACTACATCGCTGAGATGAATTTTATTTAGTAAAATGAATCAAGACTGAAACATTAAGACAAGAAATTAAAAATTTGACGCTACACGTAAAGCAAATAATTTCGAGTTTAGTTCACAAGCATAGGCGTAGCAAACATTTTCTTAATAATTGAATGAAAAATATATCAAAAATGGTCACTACATCGCTGAGATGAATTTTATTTAGTAAAATGAATCAAGACTGAAACATTAAGACAAGAAATTAAAAATTTGACGCTACACGTAAAGCAAATAATTTCGAGTTTAGTTCACAAGCATAGGCGTAGCAAACATTTTCTTAATAATTGAATGAAAAATATATCAAAAATGGTCACTACATCGCTGAGATGAATTTTATTTAGTAAAATGAATCAAGACTGAAACATTAAGACAAGAAATTAAAAATTTGACGCTACACGTAAAGCAAATAATTTCGAGTTTAGTTCACAAGCATAGGCGTAGCAAACATTTTCTTAATAATTGAATGAAAAATATATCAAAAATGGTCACTACATCGCTGAGATGAATTTTATTTAGTAAAATGAATCAAGACTGAAACATTAAGACAAGAAATTAAAAATTTGACGCTACACGTAAAGCAAATAATTTCGAGTTTAGTTCACAAGCATAGGCGTAGCAAACATTTTCTTAATAATTGAATGAAAAATATATCAAAAATGGTCACTACATCGCTGAGATGAATTTTATTTAGTAAAATGAATCAAGACTGAAACATTAAGACAAGAAATTAAAAATTTGACGCTACACGTAAAGCAAATAATTTCGAGTTTAGTTCACAAGCATAGGCGTAGCAAACATTTTCTTAATAATTGAATGAAAAATATATCAAAAATGGTCACTACATCGCTGAGATGAATTTTATTTAGTAAAATGAATCAAGACTGAAACATTAAGACAAGAAATTAAAAATTTGACGCTACACGTAAAGCAAATAATTTCGAGTTTAGTTCACAAGCATAGGCGTAGCAAACATTTTCTTAATAATTGAATGAAAAATATATCAAAAATGGTCACTACATCGCTGAGATGAATTTTATTTAGTAAAATGAATCAAGACTGAAACATTAAGACAAGAAATTAAAAATTTGACGCTACACGTAAAGCAAATAATTTCGAGTTTAGTTCACAAGCATAGGCGTAGCAAACATTTTCTTAATAATTGAATGAAAAATATATCAAAAATGGTCACTACATCGCTGAGATGAATTTTATTTAGTAAAATGAATCAAGACTGAAACATTAAGACAAGAAATTAAAAATTTGACGCTACACGTAAAGCAAATAATTTCGAGTTTAGTTCACAAGCATAGGCGTAGCAAACATTTTCTTAATAATTGAATGAAAAATATATCAAAAATGGTCACTACATCGCTGAGATGAATTTTATTTAGTAAAATGAATCAAGACTGAAACATTAAGACAAGAAATTAAAAATTTGACGCTACACGTAAAGCAAATAATTTCGAGTTTAGTTCACAAGCATAGGCGTAGCAAACATTTTCTTAATAATTGAATGAAAAATATATCAAAAATGGTCACTACATCGCTGAGATGAATTTTATTTAGTAAAATGAATCAAGACTGAAACATTAAGACAAGAAATTAAAAATTTGACGCTACACGTAAAGCAAATAATTTCGAGTTTAGTTCACAAGCATAGGCGTAGCAAACATTTTCTTAATAATTGAATGAAAAATATATCAAAAATGGTCACTACATCGCTGAGATGAATTTTATTTAGTAAAATGAATCAAGACTGAAACATTAAGACAAGAAATTAAAAATTTGACGCTACACGTAAAGCAAATAATTTCGAGTTTAGTTCACAAGCATAGGCGTAGCAAACATTTTCTTAATAATTGAATGAAAAATATATCAAAAATGGTCACTACATCGCTGAGATGAATTTTATTTAGTAAAATGAATCAAGACTGAAACATTAAGACAAGAAATTAAAAATTTGACGCTACACGTAAAGCAAATAATTTCGAGTTTAGTTCACAAGCATAGGCGTAGCAAACATTTTCTTAATAATTGAATGAAAAATATATCAAAAATGGTCACGACATCGCTGAGATGAATTTTATTTAGTAAAATGAATCAAGACTGAAACATTAAGACAAGAAATTAAAAATTTGACGCTACACGTAAAGCAAATAATTTCGAGTTTAGTTCACAAGCATAGGCGTAGCAAACATTTTCTTAATAATTGAATGAAAAATATATCAAAAATGGTCACTACATCGCTGAGATGAATTTTATTTAGTAAAATGAATCAAGACTGAAACATTAAGACAAGAAATTAAAAATTTGACGCTACACGTAAAGCAAATAATTTCGAGTTTAGTTCACAAGCATAGGCGTAGCAAACATTTTCTTAATAATTGAATGAAAAATATATCAAAAATGGTCACTACATCGCTGAGATGAATTTTATTTAGTAAAATGAATCAAGACTGAAACATTAAGACAAGAAATTAAAAATTTGACGCTACACGTAAAGCAAATAATTTCGAGTTTAGTTCACAAGCATAGGCGTAGCAAACATTTTCTTAATAATTGAATGAAAAATATATCAAAAATGGTCACGACATCGCTGAGATGAATTTTATTTAGTAAAATGAATCAAGACTGAAACATTAAGACAAGAAATTAAAAATTTGACGCTACACGTAAAGCAAATAATTTCGAGTTTAGTTCACAAGCATAGGCGTAGCAAACATTTTCTTAATAATTGAATGAAAAATATATCAAAAATGGTCACGACATCGCTGAGATGAATTTTATTTAGTAAAATGAATCAAGACTGAAACATTAAGACAAGAAATTAAAAATTTGACGCTACACGTAAAGCAAATAATTTCGAGTTTAGTTCACAAGCATAGGCGTAGCAAACATTTTCTTAATAATTGAATGAAAAATATATCAAAAATGGTCACGACATCGCTGAGATGAATTTTATTTAGTAAAATGAATCAAGACTGAAACATTAAGACAAGAAATTAAAAATTTGACGCTACACGTAAAGCAAATAATTTCGAGTTTAGTTCACAAGCATAGGCGTAGCAAACATTTTCTTAATAATTGAATGAAAAATATATCAAAAATGGTCACTACATCGCTGAGATGAATTTTATTTAGTAAAATGAATCAAGACTGAAACATTAAGACAAGAAATTAAAAATTTGACGCTACACGTAAAGCAAATAATTTCGAGTTTAGTTCACAAGCATAGGCGTAGCAAACATTTTCTTAATAATTGAATGAAAAATATATCAAAAATGGTCACTACATCGCTGAGATGAATTTTATTTAGTAAAATGAATCAAGACTGAAACATTAAGACAAGAAATTAAAAATTTGACGCTACACGTAAAGCAAATAATTTCGAGTTTAGTTCACAAGCATAGGCGTAGCAAACATTTTCTTAATAATTGAATGAAAAATATATCAAAAATGGTCACTACATCGCTGAGATGAATTTTATTTAGTAAAATGAATCAAGACTGAAACATTAAGACAAGAAATTAAAAATTTGACGCTACACGTAAAGCAAATAATTTCGAGTTTAGTTCACAAGCATAGGCGTAGCAAACATTTTCTTAATAATTGAATGAAAAATATATCAAAAATGGTCACTACATCGCTGAGATGAATTTTATTTAGTAAAATGAATCAAGACTGAAACATTAAGACAAGAAATTAAAAATTTGACGCTACACGTAAAGCAAATAATTTCGAGTTTAGTTCACAAGCATAGGCGTAGCAAACATTTTCTTAATAATTGAATGAAAAATATATCAAAAATGGTCACTACATCGCTGAGATGAATTTTATTTAGTAAAATGAATCAAGACTGAAACATTAAGACAAGAAATTAAAAATTTGACGCTACACGTAAAGCAAATAATTTCGAGTTTAGTTCACAAGCATAGGCGTAGCAAACATTTTCTTAATAATTGAATGAAAAATATATCAAAAATGGTCACTACATCGCTGAGATGAATTTTATTTAGTAAAATGAATCAAGACTGAAACATTAAGACAAGAAATTAAAAATTTGACGCTACACGTAAAGCAAATAATTTCGAGTTTAGTTCACAAGCATAGGCGTAGCAAACATTTTCTTAATAATTGAATGAAAAATATATCAAAAATGGTCACTACATCGCTGAGATGAATTTTATTTAGTAAAATGAATCAAGACTGAAACATTAAGACAAGAAATTAAAATTTGACGCTACACGTAAAGCAAATAATTTCGAGTTTAGTAAAATTTACTCGAGATATTGTCAAATACACCACGTTCACTGTACTTCCGAGTAGCCAGATAAGAGCTCACTCCAAAGAACCTAGCTCACGCTCCGGAGAACATAACTTCATAAAAATTTTTTCCCTGATTGGTACGGTCAATACCTATCTAATAAAGCTAAAACAGACGAAATATGTTCAAATGTGGCCGACCTACAAGCAAAAACTGCTTGCCGCCCTGTGCCTGTTCCACACCAAGGGGTCTAACCACGAGTCGGTCATCCGATTTCCATAAACTTTTTTTTTGTCGATCGTATTGTAAATACCTTTTATTTGCCGTATCACTTACAAGTTTAACGTTTAAACGTCCGGAGATATCTTCAGAAAACCGTAAAGCACTTATTGGGCCACAGCTCGGGAGGGGCTTATTCAAGAGTAGACAAGAAATACCTCCTCTTTAAAGCATCTTTCAGCAGACAGCATAACTTTGATGGAAGCATCTTTTGTTTGTTCTGAAAATTTCTTTGCAATCAAATAAAGGAGTGAACAATTTATGACAAAATAAGACAAAGAGGTGTTTTAAGTCAGTGCGGATCTTTGTGATGCGAATTTTTGTGATGTCACAAATCTCACCAAAAATCAAAATCAAAAATCGCTAGGATTTAACAAACATTTTGTTAATTTTTTTTTCTTAATGATAATCTGTTTATTGTTAATCTTATCAATTAGTAATTTATCCTTTTACGAAATATAACGTAAAACTTTACTGTAAAGTATTTTTGTACAATCCTTGGAATTCATCCTTATACGAAATGTAACATAAAGGGTTTGTACAATTCCATTTACGAAGAGAAACGTAAAGGCGTGTTGTTTCATCTTAGGAATTCATCCATTTACAAACTGCAACGTAAAGGCGTTTTGTTCGAACTTGCAGATATTAGAACATCATCAATATTATTGCCATCATAATCACATATAAAATGCACAGCGGTAATACTTATACGAATAGTTATTGCACATTTTAGAGTTTCATGTCTCTTGATTTGTCGATTAAAAATATCCAAAATTGAAACATTTTCCGACGCTTCGTGACTTTATTGTCACATAACACATCATCAGCTATTAATTCAATCTTTAAACACATAAGATCACGTTAAAATTCCTTTTAAAAAACTCGCACCTTACGTGCAAGCGAAATGACAAAATTTTGTCTGAAGTCAATTCGACTACACGTAAGAAATTCTAATTTGATTTTTTGTATTTATATTTCGAGCCACAGCTGATATTATGCGTTAAGGTCACAAAATGTTTAAAGTTGTTTCAATTTATTGATTTTCGGACCGACGAATGAGAAACATACTGAGCCATCTTGGTTAATAATATTGTTAACTATTCGAAACAGAATATTTCCAACAATGATTGTAGACGATCAAAACAGAAAACATTTTTACTGATTTAATGCAACAAATCCAACATTTGAACACGCAACTCCTTTGCATTTAGCTGAACTAATTTCGAAAATACTGATAGAAATTGATATCAAAGTCACAATAAAGCACAAAAATTAAATTAAAATTTACAAATTGAAGAACAAGTTTTATAATTCGCTGTCCTCTTGTCGGTTGACTTTTGCACAATGAAAAAAAAATCTAATGTCAAGCAACAATAATGAAATAATGAACAAAACGTATGAAAACGAGAGGGTAGTAGATCCGATCATAATTTGTTTCAGATGTCTGTTTAGTTTATTGAGATTGCGTCGCTCTTTCGTCCACAAAAATTTAATAAATTTGCATATCGTAGACGTAGGCAAGCCACAATACAATATTATTGAATTATTTTGTAGTTTATCGAAATGTTTATTTAGTGACTTATTGCAGAAAGTTACACTTGTTAAACAAAGAAAGAAAAACACAATTAGCTGTGCACAAATTTGGATAATGAATAAGACATTCCTCTTCCATAATGTAAATGTAACACATGAACAATTGATTTGGTTTTGTTTAAATTGCATGCAAATCACCGATGTTGTGTTATTATAAAGATGAACATATTTGTATAAAATGATAAAGATTTGGTGTGATAAAAAAGTATTTCAACGAATGTTCGTTTTTAAATGCATTTGCGGCATTCGATATACTTTTTGTACTGGGATAGGGTTTTTGCTGCTGGAGAGAAAACGTACTAAAACGTAAAAAGCTGTCAAAAGATGTGACAGAAGGATTAGCTAAATATACTGAAATCAAATATTTTTAAAGTTTAGGGACTGTATATAACGTGAAGGTAGAAAACATTCCAAAATTAATAGGTATTTTTCACATGGATATGTAGCTCTGAAGCTGAAAAAATGTTAAAAAAAAATTCTCTTTGATTTTCAAACGACGGATAAGCCCGAACGCGCTACTTCGATTCATAAATAAATGTGAAACAAACATTACGATCGAAGTCGTTGCTTGGGAGATAATATAACGTGAAGGTAGAAAACATCCAAAATTAATAGTATTTTTCACATGGATATGTAGCTCTGAAGCTGAAAAAATTGTAAAAAAAATTCTCTTTGATTTTCAAACGACGGATAAGCCGAACGCGCTACTTCGATTCATAAATAAATGTGAAACAAACATTACGATCGAAGTCGTTGCTTGGGAGATAATATAACGTGAAGGTAGAAAACATCCAAAATTAATAGGTATTTTTCACATGGATATGTAGCTCTGAAGCTGAAAAAATTTTAAAAAAAATTCTCTTCGATTTTCAAACGACGATAAGCCCGAACGCGCTACTTCGATTCATAAATAAATGTGAAACAAACATTACGATCGAAGTCGTTGCTGGGAGATAATATAACGTGAAGGTAGAAAACATCCAAAAATTAATAGGTATTTTTCACATGGATATGTAGCTCTGAAGCTGAAAAATGTTTAAAAAAAATTCTCTTTGATTTTCAAACGACGGATAAGCCCGAACGCGCTACTTCGATTCATAAATAAATGTGAAACAAACATTACGATCGAAGTCGTTGCTTGGGAGATAATATAACGTGAAGGTAGAAAACATCCAAAATTAATAGGTATTTTTCACATGGATATGTAGCTCTGAAGCTGAAAAATTTTAAAAAAAAATTCTCTTCGATTTTCAAACGACGGATAAGCCCGAACGCGCTACTTCGATTCATAAATAAATGTGAAACAAACATTACGATCGAAGTCGTTGCTGGGAGATAATATAACGTGAAGGTAGAAAACATCCAAAATTAATAGGTATTTTTCACATGGATATGTAGCTCTGAAGCTGAAAAATTTAAAAAAAATTCTCTTCGATTTTCAAACGACGGATAAGCCCGAACGCGCTACTTCGATTCATAAATAAATGTGAAACAAACATTACGATCGAAGTCGTTGCTGGGGAGATAATATAACGTGAAGGTAGAAAACATCCAAAATTAATAGGTATTTTTTCACATGGATATGTAGCTCTAAAGCTGAAAAAATGTTTAAAAAAAATTCTCTTTGATTTTCAAACGACGGATAAGCCCGAACGCGCTACTTCGATTCATAAATAAATGTGAAACAAACATTACGATCGAAGTCGTTGCTTGGGAGATAATATAACGTGAAGGTTAGAAAAACATCCAAAATTAATAGGTATTTTTCACATGGATATGTAGCTCTGAAGCTGAAAAATGTTAAAAAAAATTCTCTTTGATTTTCAAACGACGGATAAGCCCGAACGCGCTACTTCGATTTATAAATAAATGTGAAACAAACATTACGATCGAAGTCGTTGCTTGGAGATAATATAACGTGAAGGTAGAAAACATCCAAAATTAATAGGTATTTTTCACAATGGATATGTAGCTCTGAAGCTGAAAAATTTAAAAAAAAATTCTCTTGATTTTCAAACGACGGATAAGCCCGAACGCGCTACTTCGATTATAAATAAATGTGAAACAAACATTACGATCGAAGTCTTGTTGGGAGATAATATAACGTGAAGGTAGGAAAACATCCAAAATTAATAGGTATTTTTCACATGATATGTAGCTCTGAAGCTGAAAAAATTTTATAAAAAAAAATTTCTCTTCGATTTTCAAACGACGGAATAAGCCCGAACGCGCTACTTCGATTCATAAATAAATGTGAAACAAACATTACGATCGAAGTCGTTGCTGGGAGATAATATAACGTGAAGGTAGAAAACATCCAAAATTAATAGGTATTTTTCACATGGATATGTAGCTCTGAAGCTGAAAAAATGTTTAAAAAAAATTCTCTTTGATTTTCAAACGACGGATAAGCCCGAACGCGCTACTTCGATTCATAAATAAATGTGAAACAAACATTACGATCGAAGTCGTTGCTTGGGAGATAATATAACGTGAAGGTAGAAAACATCCAAAATTAATAGGTATTTTTCACATGGATAGTAAGCTCTGAAGCTGAAAAAATTTTAAAAAAAATTCTCTTCGATTTTCAAACGACGGATAAGCCCGAACGCGTACTTCGATTCATAAATAAATGTGAAACAAACATTACGATCGAAGTCGTTGTTGGGGAGATAATATAACCGTGAAGGTAGAAAAACATCCCAAAATTAATAGGTATTTTTACATGGATATGTAGCTCTGAAGCTGAAAAAATGTTTAAAAAAAATTCTCTTTGATTTTCAAACGACGGATAAGC
>NW_023504025.1:0-26063 GCF_014529535.1 Bradysia coprophila | reverse complement strand
AATAGAGTTTGTGGATCAGTAGCCAATAGTCAGGAAACAGCGAATTTCCTTTTATTGCAATTTTCTTACGTAAATCTTCAGAGGAAATTATTTTTGTAAATAGTTAACGACGTAATAGTATGTTGTGTTACAAGTATTGTACAACATTACAATACGTGTAACACATCATGCTTTGTGCCAACCGAGAATTGAAATAGACAAGAGCACAAAAAATCATAATTTTCATTGTAAACAATCACTCTACAAACTTGATCGATCACATTGCTTTGCATTTTCTCAAACGAATGCTGTAACAACTCATACAAATTCCATATCAACACTGCTTTGAGTGTTGTAATATCACATCAAACGGGTGATGAAATAAGTCACTTTACAACACAAAAATGAGTGCTGAAAAGAGTCGTATTTCAATTCTCGGTGGCACAAAAGCTGTTGTCACACATTGAATGTAAATAGAGTTTTTGAAGTTTATACTTTTCTGTTTTCCCGCATCTCCCACAATAAAATCGCTAGCTGTACCTGCAAACCTCCTCAGTCGTCATTAGGCAGCATCAACTCCAATCTATAATTACCGTTATAGACACACATTCTTATTTGTTAATTCGTATTATCCAACGTAAAAGTGCTTCCAGTGCTTCCAGAGTACTATTTTGTATGACAAATTTTTCCAGATTTTTTTACAGCGCAAAAATTTGTTTTAGTACTCTATTTGGAGTACCACTCATGCTTGAAGTGCGTTGCTATTTCGAATGAATTGATTGCAAAATTACCCTATACTTGCAGCACCGTGCAAAAATGATCAAATTGAATTCTGACGAAAGAAAAACTTAGTTTCATCGATCTCATCCGAAGATATTGAAAAATTCCGTAATTCCGTAACTATTTAACTTACCCCGATGATAACATGTATTGTCCCAATAATTTCTCCACAGTTCAAATTCCATCTGTTCATTCTTCGCACACACAACCATATTATCTGACTTGATGAGATGCATACAAATACCAATCACTACATTAAGTTAGGTGTGTAAATTGTCACGAAAGGATTCATATTCTTCGCAAACATAAATGACAAAATATTGTTAATTTCATTACAATTTGCAAGTGAGTCATGTGCACCAACAAAGTTTTATTGCTGTAAGCTGTGCTAATTGATTTTTCAGTTTTTTCCGCATTTTTCTTTGCTGTTCGTCTAACGCTTTACAAACTACACAATTATGTTTATCTACATACAAGAACTAATGAAGGGGTGTATTCAACAGCCATCCAATGAGTCTCTTTGACTGTCATAGCTTGTAGTTTTTGTTTCATCTTTGTTTTATGGAAAAAGAAGAACCGAGTTGAAAAGGTCCCAAAAGGTACATAACTTGTCAGTAACAAACCGACCTCAGACAATTAACGTAGCATTTTTAGCAACCAGTGGTGAAGTTCTAGAGAAAATTCAAATTTCCAAAAAATTAACAAAAATCAGCAACACAACAAAATGTCAAACCAAACGTGTACCGAAACTGAACCGAGTCCAAGCGTAGACCGACATGGCCATCTCATCTGTGAACCGGGTGCAACCATAACCGATAGATATCGAATTGTGAGAAAACTGGGCAAAGGCTCCTTCAGCCGGGTGGTGGAAGTCACGGACACCAAAACGGAGTCAACAGTTGCATTGAAAGTGAGCAGAAATAAGTCAAGTTGCAGGAAGGCGGCAAAGAGAGAAATCATGTTTTTGGGTTATATTGCACGACGCGATCCGGACGACACCAGCCTATGTGCCAAAATGCGAGATGCATTTTTATGGCACGGACACTACTGCATTACATTCGACATACTTGGATCCGATGTGTACCATTTCCTCGAACTCAACGAATTCGTACCGTTCCCGATGGATCAAGTGCGGCACATGGCCTACCAGCTGTGCCATGCAGTGAACTTTTTACATCAACAAGGGATCATACACACCGACCTGAAGACGGACAATATTCTGTTTGTGGATTCGAGCTACACGAAGGAGTATCATCCGGAGAAGAAAATGAATATTCGGTCGGTTAACCGAAATGATATTCGTTTGATCGATTTGGGCTGTGCTGAAGATGACGAATTACCTCAGTCATACACCATCAGTAATCGGTGTTATCGTGCACCTGAAGTCGTGCTGAAAAATAATTGGAGCCATCCAGTCGATGTGTGGTCGATCGGTTGCATTCTTTACGAATTACACACCGGAAACCTGCTATTCAATACAGACGATGACGATTTGGAACATTTGGCGATAATGGAAAGAATTCTGGTGAATTTCCTGTAGCCGGCGAGCATAAACTTTCCGAATGGTAAGTTAAACTTCGATTGGACTCAGCGACCGTTAGAGGTACATTGTCATCAACCGCTGCGTACTTCAATAAAGGCGGAAATCGATGACGACTTAATCGACTTGATGGAGAAAATGTTGGCTTACGAACCGGCGAAGAGAATTACATTGAAGGAGGCATTGACGCATCCATTCTTTGACAAATTGCCAGCGTCTCAACGACTAACGGTTTAATCAAATTTTTGTAAAACAATATTTCTGTCTTGAATGTATAAACGAACGCAGGAGAATTTTTTAAATAAAATTTTGAATTGTAAACTGATTGTGTTCTTCATTGTCACGCTTTATGCCAATAATAAAGAAATTTTATTTTTCAACACTCGATACCACAAAATTTTCTGAGAAATATTGGAATCTCGACCCAAAGCTGATGGCTCAATTTACTTATTTGCTGAATAACTGATAGCTCATTTCAGTTCAAAAAAAAAACTGATTGGGCCTATGGAGCTACCACTTATTACAACTCACCGAAAATTCGGAAAACGCTCAGAAAAAATATCAGTTTTTGGGAATTTCTGAATTTTTCTCCGAATTTTTAGAAAAAAAAACTCCAGAAAATAAACCGTGGCTAATTGCCTCCTTCGATTAAGTAAAGAGTTTTTCGACCGATTTTTTTATTTTCAAATAATTCGGTTTGTGTCATAGCTAAATTCAATCATTAAAATCTGTCCAACTGAATATTTCCTCGACTATTCCAACGACTCTTCATCCTTCCTCTCATTATCCTTTACACATACTATTTTATATGGGTTTGTACAGTCTCTACCAGAGATGGGAAATTACCGGTAATTTATTTATTGTCGGTAATATTACGTAACATTGGATAATATTACGAAATCTTAAATTACCAATATTACCGATGTTTCGGTAAGTATTACGTAATTTACCAATACAAAATTGTAACAATTCGATATATTTTTACTATCAGAATCCATGGCGAAGTTGAATATTATTCAGCAATATGTCCTTTTGCGAAAATGATCCTTTATACGGTGTACTATTTTCTGTTTATTTTCGTGAATTTTACGTGAAACTCAACTTTCGCATGTGTCACACGGTAAACCAGTACCTTCGATACTGCTACATAATTGATTGCTTATGAAAAAACTTGTGATACTCGGAAACTCACTCGTGTGTTTTTGAGCAACTTGCCTTGATTGACTCTACATTTGACAAAAAGACAGTAACCGGAGCCTTTGTTGCTGGAAAACACCTTTATCACATAAAAGAATTACTTTCTCCAGCATGGAATGTAAACTACTATTACATGCGTCACTTTGAGCTTTGTTGAGTAAAGTATAGTTGACTGAACAAGAACGTGGAATCTTACTTCTTGCGTAGATGTTTCCAAATGTTTGTTTCGACTATTCAGATAACCAAACTCGTATTCGGCTAGTTGAAGAAGGGGTACACGAGTCGAAAGACTTGGAAGCACTTGTGTTACGTTATCACGCTAGATTGTATGTCGCTACCGACAATATTCAACGATGGCAGTGCCGGAAACTCGGTCTTTTTAGGATACGAAATTTGAAATGAAATTTCATTTGCTAACAAATTTCAGTTTTCGATCTAAGCCCGTGTCCTTATGAAGTGACAGAAGACCGAGTTGCCGACGGCGTCATTCAATGACAACTCTGAGAGAAATCGTAAAAATCCACGCTCTTTTAATTATCAATTTCGGTTGAAGCTCATTCAAATGTGTATACTACTCGACTCTTTTTGAACAAGTTGTTTAACTAGGCTGAACTAGGCCTAACTAAAACAAAATTATACGATAAAATACACTTGAATTTGCTAAAAACGAGTAATTTTGTTGAAAATGATTAAAATTTACAATATGTTAACCGATTTTTGGTAATATTACGTAATATTACCGGATGCTTTAAATTACCAATATTACCGAGCTTCGGGTAATATTACGTAATTTTACGTAATATTACCGGGTAATATTACGGGCCCATCTCTGGTCTCTACTCAGCTCAACGATAAATTTGCTTAATGAAATTTGAAGCAGCCAGATCCAACGCAATTCTTTGGCGACTCACAAAAGTTCGGAACCCAAGTGTGGCGTCCCATTTCGTTTTAACGTAGCGTCCGCTAACGGTTTCTATAGAATTGTATGAATTTGGTGAATACGATAGCATGAGCAGTAATCAACATCAAGTCAAACAAGACACACTTTGCGGAGAAACAATGAGCAAGTCAATTTTTCGATGAAAATTGCAAAACATTAAAGCGGTCTTTTGAACATTACATAGCGTCCGATCAACAAGTCTTGTATTAAAGAGATGTGTGCACGAATGGTTTATTATGAACCATGTAACAATTCTATTTAACGTGTTTCTGCTGTAGTACCTCAAGTTGCGAGCCAAACGACAAACGAAAGTGCATATAATTAACCGTCCACAACAGGTACAACTTTTAATGCAAAGGGACCAAATTACGAGACAAAATTTTTGTTATTTTGTCCCGTGGCATGAAATAGTTATTTACATGCTACATGCGTCGAAAACCATACTTTTCATGTTTCAAGCACTACTTTCGATGTCCTCAGCATGTACAATCCATTACATAACTCGGGATACAAATGAAAAGTCTTGCTTTTCTGTGTTTATTGACCTCGGCTTCGCCTCGAATCAACAAAATTCACACAAAAAACTCTACTTTTCATCTTTTTGACTATGATCACTTTTGCTTGAAGTGCGTTGATTGAATTGAAGTTTTTTGTTTCGTGGAGAAAACCGGTAAGCCAAAATACTTTTCATCCGTACGGCGTGAATGACCTTATTTTCTCCACTCAAATGTGGTGACAAGATGACGTTTTGTTGACAGATCAGGTGATAAAATTATTGCTTTCTCATTGGGTGAACAAAAGTTTTTCTCTTTGCAACTTTGTTTTGATTATACACGCCACGCACAGATTACAAATTATGAGCTCACCTCGGGAAGAAATAGGAAATTCCAACTTTCGTCGATAAACAATTTTTAGTCCAGCTGACCTACATACGAGCATAAAGACATGAAATGTTAATCCGCAATCGCTCCTTGAATCCATTTCCCATCCAGATCGTTTGTCAAATGAAACCACAAAGGAGGCTTCGACTCAAACGAATGTCGATTCGTAAATTTATTTTCGATAATTTAAAATCTTACAATAAAAGAGTAACCGTTTCATCATTGAAACCAAGTACAGCCCAACCGTACACACTCAGTACATGGAAATTAATTCACAAACACGCAGACACAATTGAATACTAAAATAGTTATTGCTATCGAATGCAAGTCATATCCAAATTGTTCGACATCACTTAAGAGCGATCATTCGTTGAGCTTGGACGCAAAAGTGTCATTCAACACAAGTTTAAAAGATTTCGAAATCCATTTCAGTTTGACTATGGATCGTTATAAAGTATCGATTTCCAGTCAATTTCAGGGCTTTATTCTGAAAATTCCGAAAATCTTAGAAAAAATTTCAGTTTTTTCGTAGTCTTAACCAAATTTTTGTCGGAAGTTTCTCCGAATTATTCGGAGTTTCCTCCAAATTATTCGGAGTGTCTTCCGAATTTTTCAAGATCTTCAAAAAAAATCCCAAAAATAAACCGTGGCTAATTGCCTCCTCCGCTTAAGTAAACCGTTTTTCGACCGAATTTTTTTAATTTTCAAATATTTCGGTTTGTGTCTTAGCTAAATTCAATCATTGCTCTTAAAATCTGTCGAACTAACTACTCCAACGAAACTGGATCATTCCAATCCGTTACACACATTTTGTGTGAACTTTATATGGATTGTCCAGTCTCTATACAGTTCAACGATAAAATTTAATTGAGTTTACAGCTACCAGGTAAAATAAATACTAAAATTATTAAAATGCTAAATCCCAACATAGAAATACCATCAGAGCTATAAGCAGAGAAATGCTACAAGTGGTCAGCAATGCATGAGATCAAACGCGTGAATGACATCTGGGCTCTCTCATTAATTGAGAGAATTGACACAATTCGCTGTTCTCTTTTCTCCCATCATACGCACTGTACATGTTCTATCGCTTGCAGTGCTGGGAACCTAGCATTTCTCTGAGTTATAAATAAATTAAATCTTAATCGCACATTCACTGCCTCTCACACTCACCCATCCACACAAAAATCTACATTCTCTCTCTCTCTCTCTCTCTCTCCCATTCATTTTGACTAAATAAGTAGAAAAGTTCAAATACTTAAATAACTCAGGAATCAGGTTACGACTACATGATTCATAGTAACTTCATCCTTGACACTGTTATCCGACAGCAATCGCCGTACGCTTGTGTGCCGTGCGTCACCATTACCGTTAAGAACAACTTCCTGAGCGCGTGATTTTCGCTTGAAGTCTCTACACAGGAAAATGCACTGAAATTGGGAGAGGAAAAAATTACGATTAAAGCGGGAATGACAGGCATGGACGAGCACCAGATATGGAATGAAAGCTAAACGTGGAAATATTTATCTGACGAAACTCTGAGTCAAAGAAAGCTTGAAACCTAAGGTTTGTAGTGCTGCCAGCACAAGTCTCAGCACCCGCCCATGAAGTAGTAGTCGGAGACCTATTGTTATTTCATTCATAAAAGAGTTTAACAATGAAAGCACCAACCGGTATATGTCCGGAGACTGGTGCACCCACCTCATTTAGTCAAAGTTCGGTTCTGGTTTTTAGATGAGTTTCAAGTCCGAAAGTGGAAGTGAACAGCAAAGCGTTCATTTCGATCTTCAGTGCGATATTGGGCATTGAGGACGATACCCGAAAAACGATTAAACTCAATTATTGTTCAGCGAAATACGTTGCCCAAAATAAACTTTTGAACTCGGTTCTCGATGGCAACGAATTGATTCCACACCAAACTGACACTGAGTCGATCAACTGCACCGAAATCATCGAAAACAAAAGGAATGAATTCGAAAAAGAATTTGTTAGCTTGGAAGCGTCCAAGGGTCGAACTCTAGCAAACTGTGTACGGCACGCCTACGAAAAGGGTCGATTTTTCGATTATTCGATCGCATTGGAAGTTCTCAGTCTCAGCAATTTGAAACTGTCGAAAGCTATGAGAGAAAGTGAACTTTTAAGATTGACCAAGGGGAAGGCACGATATTTTGTATCAGCGTCATTTTGCAGCAGTGCTGGATCGCTGGAAGGGATGTACGTACTGACATTGATGCTTGTGGCATTCTGTGCTACAAAGATCTACTGAAAATGTCGTCTTGAATCAACAGATTCAATTCACCATCATCATCATCATCATCATCTTGCCGCGCACGATTCAGCGCCAAGGCTTTCACTTCACATTCATTTAACATGCAATAAACTCACTTAACTTTTGTCGAATATTTGAGAAAAAAGTTACTTTTACTTGGACTTTCTTTTAGCCCCGTACGAAGCGGCTCATAGGATTACGATGCCGTGTGTAATTGATGTAATTCGAAGCAGACGGTAAGGACAAAGTGTTTGCCTATGTTTGTGTGTCTGTCACGTCGATATCTTGAGTAAATCAAATGCGATTTCAAAATTTCCCCCGAAAGATAGTCGAAATAGTGAGGTTCAGTTCGAAGATGGAGATCCTAGGGTCCTTCTTGAGTTAGGGCCGCCTAAGTGTTTTAAGTTCCTTTGAGTGTATCTACAGCAGAATAAACGATGGAAATGTAAATGACACGACAAACGATAGGTATTGTCGGTACCAATCTAGGAAAAAAATCGGTTGAGCGGACCGTTAGTTAGAAAGAAGTGAAACACTACTCGGCCCTAAGTGTATTTTGCACATAACTCGAGAGTAAATTTCGCCTCATTCACACAACAGGTGTGTGAGAGAGGTCCCGATAGTACAGAAGGAAAATCTCTCTCAAATAATGAATCGGTAGAATATCGAATGAGAATGGGTAATTTATGGGCTGCCTTCAAAGCCCTTTTCTGCAATACTTGGAGCTCATCGATAGCCGACCTACAGGCTGATTCCCAAATCCCAACAAGGTAAGTCAAATGACAGTGCACTGTGGAAAAATAGATAAGTCTTAAGACCTTCTTCGGGAAAAAGCAGCCTCTTAAGAAACCCTATCCGACCAGAGATAACAGGCGCCGAGTGACTGAAATGACCATTCCACCGAATAAACTCATCCAGCGTCAGTTCTCGACACTTTACACGTTCTCGTTTTACCCGAATTCAGAGTCATCTTGTTTAGCCGAAAGTACTCTGCCAACACGGCTACTCGATTCGAACAAGTTAGTATCATCTACAAACCGAACGGACACGATTTAACAGTCAGATCGTATAAATCGTTAATGAACACCAGAAACAGCAATGGAGACAGCACTCCACCCTGAGGCACTCTCGGAGTCTTTCTAATAGATGGGTAACACCTAGGCAACCTTGAGCTCATCGTTTTTTGGGTTACTACGTTCGACCCAACCTGAGACACAACGAACATGTGAATTGGATGCTTCTGAAAGCTAACACCGATTCGCATAAACCGTATTCTATCATGACAGTGAATAATGGTATCCCACAGGAATTGAAGGTTAAAGTCTATGTAACCATATTGAGGCCGGTTCTTACTTGTGCCGACGCGGTTTGGCATATTTTACCAAAATACTTGATTAAAAGGTTGAAAGTCTTCGAATGCCTTTGTATGGCAATAAATTTTAGAAGATCGAGAACAAATTATTAGTTTTCATGCACAAAGTTATAAAAGTGCCGAGACTAAACGTACACCTGTACGATTTGGCTTTTTGGGAGGTGCGGGAAAAGAGGAAAAGTATACACAGCCTGTTTTGCGTGTTTTTGTTTGTTTTCTTCAGTTTTCATCGGATAACTTCAGAAGAACCTGCTCAAGATTGATATGCTATGTGTCAAATAATATAGATATTGACGAGACCTATCAGAAATTCTATGGCCTTTAAAAATAGAGTTTGTGGATCAGTAGCCAATAGTCAGGAAAACAGCGAATTTCCTTTTTATTGCAATTTTCTTGCGTAAATCTTCAGAGGAAATTATTTTTGTAAATAGTTAACGACGTAATAGTATGTTATGTTACAAGTATTGTACAACATTACAATACGTGTAACACATCATGCTTTGTGCCAACCAAGAATTGAAATAGACAAGAGCACAAAAAATCATAATTTTCATTGTAAACAATCACTCTACAAATTTGATCGATCACATTGCTTTTCTCAAACGAATGCTGTAACAACTCATACAAATTCCATATCAACACTGCTTTGAGTGTTGTAATATCACATCAAACGGGTGCTGAAATAAGTCACTTTACAACACTAAAATGAGTGCTGAAAAGAGTCGTATTTCAATTCTTGGTGGCACAAAAGCTGTTGTCACACTTTGAATGTAAATAAAGGTTTTTGAAGTTTATACTTTTCATGTTTTCCCGCATCTCCCACAAATAAAATCGCTAGCTGTACGTGCAAACCTCCTCACTCGTCATTAGGCAGCATCAACTCCAATCTATAATTACCGTTATAGACACACATTCTTATTTGTTAATTCGTATTATCCAACGCAAAAGTGCTTCCAGTGCTTCCAGAGTACTATTTTGTATGACAAATTTTTCCAGATTTTTTTACAGCGCAAAAATTTGTTTTAGTACTCTATTTGGAGTACCACTCATGCTTGAAGTGCGTTGCTATATCGAATGAATTGATTGCAAAATTACCCTATACTTGCAGCACCGTGCAAAAATGATCAAATTGAATTCTGACGAAAGAAAAACTTAGTTTCATCGATCTCATCCGAAGATATTGAAAAATTCCAAAATAAGTTAGGTGTGTAAATTGTCAACGAAAGGATTCATATTCGCAAACATAAATGACAAAATGTTGTTAATTTCATTACAATTTGCAAGTGAGTCATGTGCACCAACAAAGTTTTATTGCTGTAAGCTGTGCTAATTGATTTTTCAGTTTTTTCCGCATTTTTCTTTGCTGTTCGTCTAACACTTTACGAACTATACAATTATGTTTATCTACATACAAGAGCTAATGATGGGTGTATTCAACAGCCCTTTGCTGCTCGTCTAACGCTTTACGAACTATGCAATTATGTTTATCTACATACAAGAACTAATGATGGGTGTATTCAACAGCCATCCAATGAGTCTCTTTGACTGTCATAGCTTGTAGTTTTTGTTTCATCTTTGTTTTATGGAAAAAGAAGAACCGAGTTGAAAAGGTCCCAAAAGGTACATAACTTGTCAGTAACAAACCGACCTCAGACAATTAACGTAGCATTTTTAGCAACCCAGTGGTGAAGTTATAGAGCAAATTTTAATTTCCAAAAAATTAACAAAAATCAGCAACACAACAAAATGTCAAACCAAACGTGTACCGAAACTGAACCGATTCCAAGCGTAGACCGACACGGCCATCTCATCTGTGAGCCGGGTGCAACCATAACCGATAGATATCGAATTGTGAGAAAACTGGGCAAAGGCTCCTTCAGCCGGGTGGTGGAAGTCACGGACACCAAAACGGAGTCAACAGTTGCATTGAAAGTGAGCAGAAATAAGTCAAGTTGCAGGAAGGCGGCAAAGAGAGAAATCATGTTTTTGGGTTATATTGCACGATGCGATCCGGACGACACCAGCCTATGTGCCAAAATGCGAGATGCATTTTTATGGCACGGACACTACTGCATTACATTCGACATACTTGGATCCGATGTCTACCATTTCCTCGAACTCAACGAATTCGTACCGTTCCCGATGGATCAAGTGCGGCACATGGCCTACCAGCTGTGCCATGCAGTGAACTTTTTACATCAACAAGGGATCATACACACCGACCTGAAGACGGACAATATTCTGTTTGTGGATTCGAGCTACACGAAGGAGTATCATCCGGAGAAGAAAATGAATATTCGGTCGGTTAACCGAACGGACATTCGTTTAATCGATTTGGGCTGTGCTGAAGATGACGAATTACCTCAGTCATACACCATCAGTAATCGGTGTTATCGTGCACCTGAAGTCGTGCTGAAAAATAATTGGAGCCATCCAGTCGATGTGTGGTCGATCGGTTGCATTCTTTACGAATTACACACCGGAAACCTGCTATTCAATACAGACGATGACGATTTGGAACATTTGGCGATAATGGAAAGAATTCTGGGTGAATTTCCTGTAGCCGGCGAGCATAAGTACTTTCCGAATGGTAAGTTAAACTTCGATTGGACTCAGCGACCGTTAGAGGTACATTGTCATCAACCGCTGCGGACTTCAATAAAGGCGGAAATCGATGACGACTTAATCGACTTGATGGAGAAAATGTTGGCTTACGAACCGGCGAAGAGAATTACATTGAAGGAGGCATTGACGCATCCATTCTTTGACAAATTGCCAGCGTCTCAACGACTAACGGTTTAATCAAATTTTTGTAAAACAATATTTCTGTCTTGAATGTATAAACGAACGCAGGGAGGATTTGTAAATAAAATTTGTGAATTGTAAACTGATTGTGTTCTTCATTGTCACGCTTTATGCCAATAATAAAGAAATTTTATGTTCTCAACACTCGATACCACAAAATTTTCTGAGAAATATTGGAATCTCGACCCAAAGCTGATGGCTCAATTTACTTATTTGCTGAATAACTGATAAACCGTAGCTCATTTCAGTTCAAAAAAAAAAAAAAAACTGATGGTGCCTATGGAGCTACCACTTATTACAACTCACCAGAAATTCGGAAAATGCTCAGAAAAAATATCAGTTTTTGGGAATTTCTGAATTTTTCTCCGAATTTTTAGAAAAAAAAAACTCCAAAAAATAAACCGTGGCTAATTGCCTCCTTCGATTAAGTAAAGAGTTTTTCGACCGATTTTTTTATTTTCAAATAATTCGGTTTGTGTCATAGCTAAATTCAATCATTAAAATCTGTCCAACTGACTTTTCCCTCGACTATTCCAACGAGACCGGATCATTCCAATCCTTTACACATACTATTTTATATGGATTGTACAGTCTCTACCAGAGATGGGAAATTACCGGTAATTTATTTATTGTCGGTAATATTACGTAACATTGGGTAATATTACCGAAATCTTAAATTACCGATGTTTCGGTAATATTACGTAATTTACCAATACAAAATTGTAACAATTCGATATTTTACTATCAGACTCATGCGAAAGTTGAATATTATTCAGCAATATGTCCTTTGCGAAAATTATCCTTTATACGGTGGAAACTCAACTTTCGCATGTGTCACACGGTAAACCAGTACCTTCGATACTGCTACATAATTGATTGCTTATGAAAAAACTTTGTGATACTCGGAAACTCACTCGTGTGTTTTTGAGCAACTTGTTTGATTGACTCTACATTTGACAAAAAGACAGTAACCGGAGCTTGTTGCTGGAAAACACCTTTATCACATAAAAGAATTACTTTCTCAGCATGGAATGTAAACTACTATTACATGCGTCACTTTGAGCTTTGTTGAGTAAAGTATAGTTTGACTGAACAAGAATGTGGAATCTTACTTCTTGCGTAGATGTTTCCAAATGTTTGTTTCGACTATTCAGATAACCAAACTCGTATTCGGCTAGTTGAAGAAGGGGTACACGAGTCGAAAGACTTGGAAGCACTTGTGTTACGTTATCACGCTAGATTGTATGTCGCTACCACAATATTCAACGATGGCAGTGCCGGAAACTCGGTCTTTTAGGATACGAAATTTGAAATGAAATTTCATTTGCTAACAAATTTCAGTTTTCGATCTAAGCCCGTGTCCTTATGAAGTGACAGAAGACCGAGTTGCCGACGGCGTCATTCAATGACAACTCTGAGAGAAATCGTAAAAATCCACGCTCTTTTAATTATCAATTTCGGTTGAAGCTCATTCAAATGTGTATACTACTCGACTGTTTTTGAACAAGTTGTTTAACTAGGCTGAACTAGGCCTAACTAAAACAAAATTATACGATAAAATACACTTGAATTTGCTAAAAACGAGTAATTTTTGTTGAAAATGATTAAAATTTACAATATGTTTTCTGATTTTTGGTAATATTACGTAATATTACCGATGCTTTAAATTACCAATATTACCGAGCTTCGGGTAATATTACGTAATTTTACGTAATATTACCGGGTAATATTACGGGCCCATCTCTGGTCTCTACTCAGCTCAACGATAAATTTGCTTAATGAAATTTGAAGCAGCCAGATCCAACGCAATTCTTTGGCGACTCACAAAAAGTTCGGAACCCAAGTGTGGCGTCCCATTTCGTTTTAACGTAGCGTCCGCTAACGGTTTCTATAGAATTGTATGAATTTGGTGAATACGATAGCATGAGTAGTAATCAACATCAAGTCAAACAAGACACACTTTGCGGAGAAACAATGAGCAAGTCAATTTTTCGATGAAAATTGCAAAACATTAAAGCGGTCTTTTGAACATTACATAGCGTCCGATCAACAAGTCTTGTATTAAAGAGGTGTGTGCACGAATGGTTTATTATGAACCATGTAACAATTCTATTTAACGTGTTTCTGCTGTAGTACCTCAAGTTGCGAGCCAAACGACAAACGAAAGTGCATATGCCAAACGACAAACGAAAGTGCATATAATTAACCGTCCACAACAGGTACAACTTTTAATGCAAAGGGACCAAATTACGAGACAAAATTTTTGTTATTTTGTCCCGTGGCATGAAATAGTTATTTACATGCTACATGCGTCGAAAACCATACTTTTCATGTTTCAAGCACTACTTTCGATGTCCTCAGCATGTACAATCCATTACATAACTCGGGATACAAATGAAAAGTCTTGTTTTTCTGTGTTTATTGACCTCGGCTTCGCCTCGAATCAACAAAATTCACACAAAAACTCTACTTTTCATCTTTTTGACTATGATCACTTTTGCTTGAAGTGCGTTGATTGAATTGAAGTTTTTTGTTTCGTGGAGAAAACCGGTAAGCCAAAATACTTTTCATCCGTACGGCGTGAATGACCTTATTTTCTCCACTCAAATGTGGTGACAAGATGACGTTTTGTTGACAGATCAGGTGATAAAATTATTGCTTTCTCATTGGGTGAACAAAAGTTTTTCTCTTTGCAACTTTGTTTTGATTATACACGCCACGCACAGATTACAAATTATGAGCTCACCTCGGGAAGAAATAGGAAATTCCAACTTTCGTCGATAAACAGTTTTTAGTCCAGCTGATCCGCAATCGCTCCTTGAATCCATTTCACATCCAGATCGTTTGTCAAATGAAACCACAAAGGAGGCTTCGACTCAAACGAATGCCGATTCGTAAATTTATTTTCGATAATTTAAAATCTTACAATAAAAGAGTAACCGTTTCATCATTGAAACCAAGTACAGCCCAACCGTACACACTCAGTACATGGAAATTAATTCACAAACACACAGACACAATTGAATACTAAAATAGTTATTGCTATCGAATGCAAGTCATATCCAAATTGTTCGACATCACTTAAGAGCGATCATTCGTTGAGCTTGGACGCAAAAGTGTCATTCAACACAAGTTTAAAAGATTTCGAAATCCATTTCAGTTTGACTATGGATCGTTATAAAGTATCGATTTCCAGTCAAATTCCGAAAATCTTAGAAAAAATTTCAGGTTTTTCGTAGTCTTGGCCATCTTTTCAGAATTTTTTCCGAATTATTCGGAGTTTCCTCCGAATTATTCGGAGTGTCTTCCGAATTTTTCAAGATTTTCAAAAAAAATCCCAAAAATAAACCGTGGCCTCCTCCGCTTAAGTAAACCGTTTTTCGACCGAATTTTTTTAATTTTCAAATATTTCGGTTTGTGTCTTAGCTAAATTCAATCATTGCTCTTAAAATCTGTCGAACTAACTACTCCAACGAAACTGGATCATTCCAATCCGTTACACACATTTTGTGTGAACTTTATATGGATTGTCCAGTCTCTACACAGTTCAACCATAAAATTTAATTGAGTTTACAGCTACCAGGTAAAATAAATACTAAAATTATTAAAATGCTAAATCCCAACATAGAAATACCATCAGAGCTATAAGCAGAGAAATGCTACAAGTGGTCAGCAATGCATGAGATCAAACGCGTATGTGAATGACATCTGGGCTCTCTCATTAATTGAGAGAATTGACACAATTCGCTGTTCTCTTTTCTCCCATCATACGCACTGTACATGTTCTATCGCTTGCAGTGCTGGGAACCTAGCATTTCTCTGAGTTATAAATAAACTAAATCTTAATCGCACATTCACTGCCTCTCACACTCACCCATCCACACAAAAATCTACATTCTCTCTCCCATTCATTTTGACTAAATAAGTAGAAAAGTTCAAATACTTAAATAACTCAGGAATCAGGTTACGACTACATGATTCATAGTAACTTCATCCTTGACACTGTTATCCGACAGCAATCGCCGTACGCTTGTGTGCCGTGCGTCACCATTACCGTTAAGAATAACTTCCTGAGCGCGTGATTTTCGCTTGAAGTCTCTACACAGGAAAATGCACTGAAATTGGGAGAGGAAAAAATTACGATTAAAGGGGGAATGACAGGCATGGACGAGCACCAGATATGGAATGAAAGCTAAACGTGGAAATATTTATCTGACGAAACTCTGAGTCAAAGAAAGCTTGAAACCTAAGGTTTGTAGTGCTGCCAGCACAAGTCTCAGCACCAGCCCATGAAGTAGTAGTCGGAGACCTATTGTTATTTCATTCATAAAAGAGTTTAACAATGAAAGCACCAACCGGTATATGTCCGGAGACTGGTGCACCCACCTCATTTAGTCAAAGTTCGGTTCTGGTTTTTAGATGAGTTTCAAGTCCGAAAGTGGAAGTGAACAGCAAAGCGTTCATTTCGATCTTCAGTGCGATATTGGGCATTGAGGACGATACCCGAAAAACGATTAAACTCAATTATTGTTCAGCGAAATACGTTGCCCAAAATAAACTTTTGAACTCGGTTCTCGATGGCAACGAATTGATTCCACACCAAACTGACACAAGTGACACAGAGTCGATCAACTGCACCGAAATCATCGAAAACAAAAGGAATGAATTCGAGAAAGAATTTGTTAGCTTGGAAGCGTCCAAGGGCCGAACTCTAGCAAACTGTGTACGGCACGCCTACGAAAAGGGTCGATTTTTCGATTATTCGATCGCATTGGAAGTTCTCAGTCTCAGCAATTTAAAACTGTCGAAAGCTATGAGAGAAAGTGAACTTTTAAGATTGACCAAGGGGAAGGCACGATATTTTGTATCAGCGTCATTTTGCAGCAGTGCTGGATCGCTGGAAGGGATGTACGTACTGACATTGATGCTTGTGGCATTCTGTGCTACAAAGATCTACTGAAAATGTCGTCTTGAATCAACAGATTCAATTCACCATCATCATCATAATCATCTGGCCGCGCACGATTCAGTGCCAAGGCTTTCACTTCAGATTCATTTAACATGCAATAAACTCACTTAACTTTTGTCGAATGAATAATATTTGAGAAAAAAGTTAGTTTTACTTGGACTTCTTTTAGCCCCGTACGAAGGAGCTCATAGGATTACGATGCCGTGTGTAATTGATGTAATTCGAAGCAGACGGTAAGGACAAAGTGTTTGCCTATCTTTGTGTGTCTGTCACGTCGATATCTTGAGTAAATCAAATGCGATTTCAAAATTTCCCCCGAAAGATAGTCGAAATAGTGAGGTTCAGTTCGAAGATGGACATATTAGGGTCCTTCGTGAGTTAGAACCGCCTAAGTGTTTTAAGTTCCTTTGAGTGTATCTACAGCAAAATAAACGATGGAAATGTAAATGACACGCCAAACGATAGGTATTGTCGGTACCAATCTAGGAAAAAAATCGGTTGAGCCGTTGAGCGGACCGTTAGTTAGAAAGAAGTGAAACACTACTCGGCCCTAAGTGTATTTTTCACATAACTCGAGAGTAAATTTCGCCTCATTCACACAACAGGTGTGTTCTCACCGATAGTACCGATAGTACAGAAGGAAACTCTCTCAAATAATGAATCGGCAGAATATCGAATGAGAATGGGTAATTTATGGGCTGCCTTCAAAGCCCTTTTCTGCAATACTTGGAGCTCATCGATAGCCGACCTACGGGCTGATTCCCAAATCCCAACAAGGTAAGTCAAATGACAGTGCACTGCTGGAAAAATAGATAAGTCTTAGGACCTTCTTCGGAAAAAAGCAGCCTCTTAAGAAACCCTATCCGATCAGAGATAACAGGCGCCATGTTACTGAAATGAACATCCCACCGAATAAACTCATCCAGCGTCAGTTCTCGACACTTTACAAGTTCTCGTTTTACCCGAATTCAGAGTCATCTTGTTTAGCCGAAAGTACTCTGCCAACACGGCTACTCGATTCGAACAAGTTAGTATCATCTACAAACCGAACGGACACGATTTAACAGTCAGATCGTATAAATCGTTAATGAACACCAGAAACAGCAATGGAGACAGCACTCCACCCTGAGGCACTCTCGGAGTCTTTCTAATAGATGGGTAACACCTAGGCAACCTTGAGCTCATCGTTTTTGGGTTACTACGTTCGACCCAACCTGAGACACAACGAACATGTGAATTGGATGCTTCTGAAAGCTAACACCGATTCGCATAAACCGTATTCTATCATGAAAGTGAATAATGGTATCCCACAGGAATTGAAGGTTAAAGTCTATGTAACCATATTGAGGCCGGTTCTTACTTATGCCGGCACGGTTTGGCATAGTTTACCAAAATACTTGATTGAAAGGTTGAAAGTCTTCGAATGCCTACGTATGGCAATAAATTTTAGAAGATCGAGAACAAATTATTAGTTTTCATCTACAGAGAAAATGCACAAATTGGGGCCATCCATAAAGGACGTCCGCACTATGGGGGTGAGGGGAGGTTCGCCAAAGTGTGACCGCCATACATTTGTGTAGTGGAAAAGTGCGGACAAGGGGGGAGGGGGGGTCTAAAATTCCAGAAAAATAGCGGACGTCGTTTATGGACGGCCCCATAAGTTATAAAAGTGCCGAGACTAAACGTACACCTGTACGATTTGGCTTTTTGGGAGGTGCGGGAAAAGAGGAAAAGTATACACAGCCTGTTTTGCGTGTTTTTGTTTGTTTTCTTCAGTTTTCATCGGATAACTTCAGAAGAACCTGCTCAAGATTGATATGCTATGTGTCAAATAATATAGATATTGACGAGACCAATCAGAAATTCTATGACCTTTAAAAATAGAGTTTGTGGATCAGTAGCCAATAGTCAGGAAAACAGCGAATTTCCTTTTTATTGCAATTTTCTTACGTAAATCTTCAGAGGAAATTATTTTTGTAAATAGTTAACGACGTAATAGTATGTTGTGTTACAAGTATTGTACAACATTACAATACGTGTAACACATCATGCTTTGTGCCAACCGAGAATTGAAATAGACAAGAGCACAAAAAATCATAATTTTCATTGTAAACAATCACTCTACAAACTTGATCGATCACATTGCTTTGCATTTTCTCAAACGAATGCTGTAACAACTCATACAAATTCCATATCAACACTGGTTTGAGTGTTGTAATATCACATCAAACGGGTGCTGAAATAAGTCACCTTATAACACTAAAATGAGTGCTGAAAAGAGTCGTATTTCAATTCTCGGTGGCACAAAAGCTGTTGTCACACATTGAGTGTTTAAAGGTTTTTGAAGTTTATACTTTTCCTGTTTTCCCGCATCTCCCACAAAGAAAATCGCTAGCTGTACGTGCAAACCTCCTCACTCGTCATTAGGCAGCATCAACTCCAATCTATAATTACCGTTATAAACACACATTCTTATTTGTTAATTCGTATTATCCAACGCAAAAGTGCTTCCAGTGCCAGCTGCCAAATAGAGTACTATTTTGTATGACAAATTTTTCCAGATTTTTTTACAGCGCAAAAATTTGTTTTAGTACTCTATTTGGAGTACCACTCATGCTTGAAGTGCGTTGCTATTTCGAATGAATTGATTGCAAAATTACCCTATACTTGCAGCACCGTGCAAAAATGATCAAATTGAATTCTGACGAAAGAAAAACTTAGTTTCATCGATCTCATCCGAAGATATTGAAAAATTCCAAAATAAGTTAGGTGTGTAAATTGTCAACGAAAGGATTCATATTCGCAAACATAAATGACAAAATGTTGTTAATTTCATTACAATTTGCAAGTGAGTCATGTGCACCAACAAAGTTTTATTGCTATAAGCTGTGCTAATTGATTTTTCAGTTTTTTCCGCATTTTTCTTTGCTGTTCGTCTAACACTTTACGAACTATACAATTATGTTTATCTACATACAAGAACTAATGATGGGTGTATTCAACAGCCATCCAATGAGTCTCTTTGACTGTCATAGCTTGTAGTTTTTGTTTCATCTTTGTTTTATGGAAAAAGAAGAACCGAGTTGAAAAGGTCCCAAAAGGTACATAACTTGTCAGTAACAAACCGACCTCAGACAATTAACGTAGCAACCCAGTGGTGAAGTTCTAGAGCAAATTTTAATTTCCAAAAAATTAACAAAAATCAGCAACACAACAAAATGTCAAACCAAACGTGTACCGAAACTGAACCGAGTCCAAGCGTAGACCGACATGGCCATCTCATCTGTGAACCGGGTGCAACCATAACCGATAGATATCGAATTGTGAGAAAACTGGGCAAAGGCTCCTTCAGCCGGGTGGTGGAAGTCACGGACACCAAAACGGAGTCAACAGTTGCATTGAAAGTGAGCAGAAATAAGTCAAGTTGCAGGAAGGCGGCAAAGAGAGAAATCATGTTTTTGGGTTATATTGCACGACGCGATCCGGACGACACCAGCCTATGTGCCAAAATGCGAGATGCATTTTTATGGCACGGACACTACTGCATTACATTCGACATACTTGGATCCGATGTCTACCATTTCCTCGAACTCAACGAATTCGTACCGTTCCCGATGGATCAAGTGCGGCACATGGCCTACCAGCTGTGCCATGCAGTGAACTTTTTACATCAACAAGGGATCATACACACCGACCTGAAGACGGACAATATTCTGTTTGTGGATTCGAGCTACACGAAGGAGTATCATCCGGAGAAGAAAATGAATATTCGGTCGGTTAACCGAACGGACATTCGTTTGATCGATTTGGGCTGTGCTGAAGATGACGAATTACCTCAGTCATACACCATCAGTAATCGGTGTTATCGTGCACCTGAAGTCGTGCTGAAAAATAATTGGAGCCATCCAGTCGATGTGTGGTCGATCGGTTGCATTCTTTACGAATTACACACCGGAAACCTGCTATTCAATACAGACGATGACGATTTGGAACATTTGGCGATAATGGAAAGAATTCTGGGTGAATTTCCTGTAGCCGGCGAGCATAAGTACTTTCCGAATGGTAAGTTAAACTTCGATTGGACTCAGCGACCGTTAGAGGTACATTGTCATCAACCGTTGCGGACTTCAATAAAGTCGGAAATCGATGACGACTTAATTGACTTGATGGAGAAAATGTTGGCTTACGAACCGGCGAAGAGAATTACATTGAAGGAGGCATTGACGCATCCATTCTTTGACAAATTGCCAGCGTCTCAACGACTAACGGTTTAATCAAATTTTTGTAAAACAATATTTCTGTCTTGAATGTATAAACGAACGCAGGGAGGATTTGTAAATAAAATTTGTGAATTGTAAACTGATTGTGTTCTTCATTGTCACGCTTTATGCCAATAATAAAGAAATTTTATGTTCTCAACACTCGATACCACAAAATTTTCTGAGAAATATTGGAGTCTCGACCCAAAGCTGATGGCTCAATTTACTTATTTGCTGAATAACTGAATAACTGATAAACCGTAGCTCATTTCAGTTCAAAAAAAAAACTGATGGTGCCTATGGAGCTACCACTTGTTATAACTCACCAAAAATTCGGAAAATGCTCAGAAAAAAATATCAGTTTTTGGGAATTTCTGAATTTTTCTCCGAATTTTCAGAAAAAAAAACTCCAAAAAATAAACCGTGGCTAATTGCCTCCTTCGATTAAGTAAAGAGTTTTTCGACCGATTTTTTTATTTTCAAATAATTCGGTTTGTGTCATAGCTAAATTCAATCATTAAAATCTGTCCAACTGACTTTTCCCTCGACTATTCCAACGAGACCGGATCATTCCAATCCTTTACACATACTATTTTATATGGGTTTGTACAGTCTCTACCAGAGATGGGAAATTACCGGTAATTTATTTATTGTCGGTAATATTACGTAACATTGGGTAATATTACCGAAATCTTAAATTACCAATATTACCGATGTTTCGGTAATATTACGTAATTTACCAATACAAAATTGTAACAATTCGATATTTTACTATCAGACTCATGCGAAAGTTGAATATTATTCAGCAATATGTCCTTTGCGAAAATTATCCTTTATACGGTGGAAACTCAACTTTCGCATGTGTCACACGGTAAACCAGTACCTTCGATACTGCTACATAATTGATTGCTTATGAAAAAACTTTGTGATACTCGGAAACTCACTCGTGTGTTTTTGAGCAACTTGTTTGATTGACTCTACATTTGACAAAAAGACAGTAACCGGAGCTTGTTGCTGGAAAACACCTTTATCACATAAAAGAATTACTTTCTCAGCATGGAATGTAAACTACTATTACATGCGTCACTTTGAGCTTTGTTGAGTAAAGTATAGTTTGACTGAACAAGAATGTGGAATCTTACTTCTTGCGTAGATGTTTCCAAATGTTTGTTTCGACTATTCAGATAACCAAACTCGTATTCGGCTAGTTGAAGAAGGGGTACACGAGTCGAAAGACTTGGAAGCACTTGTGTTACGTTATCACGCTAGATTGTATGTCGCTACCACAATATTCAACGATGGCAGTGCCGGAAACTCGGTCTTTTAGGATACGAAATTTGAAATGAAATTTCATTTGCTAACAAATTTCAGTTTTCGATCTAAGCCCGTGTCCTTATGAAGTGACAGAAGACCGAGTTGCCGACGGCGTCATTCAATGACAACTCTGAGAGAAATCGTAAAAATCCACGCTCTTTTAATTATCAATTTCGGTTGAAGCTCATTCAAATGTGTATACTACTCGACTGTTTTTGAACAAGTTGTTTAACTAGGCTGAACTAGGCCTAACTAAAACAAAATTATACGATAAAATACACTTGAATTTGCTAAAAACGAGTAATTTTTGTTGAAAATGATTAAAATTTACAATATGTTTTCTGATTTTTGGTAATATTACGTAATATTACCGATGCTTTAAATTACCAATATTACCGAGCTTCGGGTAATATTACGTAATTTTACGTAATATTACCGGGTAATATTACGGGCCCATCTCTGGTCTCTACTCAGCTCAACGATAAATTTGCTTAATGAAATTTGAAGCAGCCAGATCCAACGCAATTCTTTGGCGACTCACAAAAAGTTCGGAACCCAAGTGTGGCGTCCCATTTCGTTTTAACGTAGCGTCCGCTAACGGTTTCTATAGAATTGTATGAATTTGGTGAATACGATAGCATGAGTAGTAATCAACATCAAGTCAAACAAGACACACTTTGCGGAGAAACAATGAGCAAGTCAATTTTTCGATGAAAATTGCAAAACATTAAAGCGGTCTTTTGAACATTACATAGCGTCCGATCAACAAGTCTTGTATTAAAGAGGTGTGTGCACGAATGGTTTATTATGAACCATGTAACAATTCTATTTAACGTGTTTCTGCTGTAGTACCTCAAGTTGCGAGCCAAACGACAAACGAAAGTGCATATGCCAAACGACAAACGAAAGTGCATATAATTAACCGTCCACAACAGGTACAACTTTTAATGCAAAGGGACCAAATTACGAGACAAAATTTTTGTTATTTTGTCCCGTGGCATGAAATAGTTATTTACATGCTACATGCGTCGAAAACCATACTTTTCATGTTTCAAGCACTACTTTCGATGTCCTCAGCATGTACAATCCATTACATAACTCGGGATACAAATGAAAAGTCTTGCTTTTCTGTGTTTATTGACCTCGGCTTCGCCTCGAATCAACAAAATTCACACAAAAACTCTACTTTTCATCTTTTTGACTATGATCACTTTTGCTTGAAGTGCGTTGATTGAATTGAAGTTTTTTGTTTCGTGGAGAAAACCGGTAAGCCAAAATACTTTTCATCCGTACGGCGTGAATGACCTTATTTTCTCCACTCAAATGTGGTGACAAGATGACGTTTTGTTGACAGATCAGGTGATAAAATTATTGCTTTCTCATTGGGTGAACAAAAGTTTTTCTCTTTGCAACTTTGTTTTGATTATACACGCCACGCACAGATTACAAATTATGAGCTCACCTCGGGAAGAAATAGGAAATTCCAACTTTCGTCGATAAAACAGTTTTTAGTCCAGCTGATCCGCAATCGCTCCTTGAATCCATTTCACATCCAGATCGTTTGTCAAATGAAACCACAAAGGAGGCTTCGACTCAAACGAATGCCGATTCGTAAATTTATTTTCGATAATTTAAAATCTTACAATAAAAGAGTAACCGTTTCATCATTGAAACCAAGTACAGCCCAACCGTACACACTCAGTACATGGAAATTAATTCACAAACACACAGACACAATTGAATACTAAAATAGTTATTGCTATCGAATGCAAGTCATATCCAAATTGTTCGACATCACTTAAGAGCGATCATTCGTTGAGCTTGGACGCAAAAGTGTCATTCAACACAAGTTTAAAAGATTTCGAAATCCATTTCAGTTTGACTATGGATCGTTATAAAGTATCGATTTCCAGTCAAATTCCGAAAATCTTAGAAAAAATTTCAGGTTTTTCGTAGTCTTAGCCATCTTTTCAGAATTTTTTCCGAATTATTCGGAGTTTCCTCCGAATTATTCGGAGTGTCTTCCGAATTTTTCCAAGATTTTCAAAAAAAATCCCAAAAATAAACCGTGGCCTCCTCCGCTTAAGTAAACCGTTTTTCGACCGAATTTTTTTTAATTTTCAAATATTTTCGGTTTGTGTCTTAGCTAAATTCAATCATTGCTCTTAAAATCTGTCGAACTAACTACTCCAACGAAACTGGATCATTCCAATCCGTTACACACATTTTGTGTGAACTTTATATGGATTGTCCAGTCTCTATACAGTTCAACGATAAAATTTAATTGAGTTTACAGCTACCAGGTAAAATAAATACTAAAATTATTAAAATGCTAAATCCCAACATAGAAATACCATCAGAGCTATAAGCAGAGAAATGCTACAAGTGGTCAGCAATGCATGAGATCAAACGCGTGAATGACATCTGGGCTCTCTCATTAATTGAGAGAATTGACACAATTCGCTGTTCTCTTTTCTCCCATCATACGCACTGTACATGTTCTATCGCTTGCAGTGCTGGGAACCTAGCATTTCTCTGAGTTATAAATAAATTAAATCTTAATCGCACATTCACTGCCTCTCACACTCACCCATCCACACAAAAATCTACATTCTCTCTCTCTCTCTCTCTCTCCCATTCATTTTGACTAAATAAGTAGAAAAGTTCAAATACTTAAATAACTCAGGAATCAGGTTACGACTACATGATTCATAGTAACTTCATCCTTGACACTGTTATCCGACAGCAATCGCCGTACGCTTGTGTGCCGTGCGTCACCATTACCGTTAAGAATAACTTCCTGAGCGCGTGATTTTCGCTTGAAGTCTCTACACAGGAAAATGCACTGAAATTGGGAGAGGAAAAAATTACGATTAAAGCGGGAATGACAGGCATGGACGAGCACCAGATATGGAATGAAAGCTAAACGTGCGAAGGAAATATTTATCTGACGAAACTCAGAGTCAAAGAAAGCTTGAAAGTTCAGTTGAAACCTAAGTTTGTAGTGCTGCCAGCACAAGTCTCAGCACCAGCACAAGTCTCAGCACCAGCCCATGAACTAGTAGTCGGAGACCTATTGTTATTTCATTCATAAAAGAGTTTATCAATGAAAGCACCAACCGGTATATGTCCGGAGACTGGTGCACCCACCCATTTAGTCAAAGTTCGGTTCTGGTTTTTAGATGAGTTTCAAGTCCGAAAGTGGAAGTGATATTTGGCAAGGAGTAGAAATAGAACAACAAAACCAGATGTGCATGCTGTGCTGTTAAGGAGCTTTCGAGAGCTTTAAGCTTCCTTTGTATTCAAGTGAAATCTTTCACTTTTTCATTGGAATACCAAAGAAGCTTAAAGCTTCGAAATCTCTCCAAAGCTCATAAGCAATGCGATACGGTGTTTCGGCTTTGAAATATTGTGATTCAGATATCGGAAGGCGAGATGACTTGAACCGCACTGCACCAGACTTACCGTCATTACAGCGAAAAAAACTCCAATGCTGATCCGGCCAACACATCCCACCAATGATGTCGATGATCTGTTATACGCGACACGGAGCACACGCACGCCCAGAACAAAAGCAACACTTGCAGCAACAGCAACAGAAATTGGCTGCGAATGCGTGGCATTCGTCTCTGTAGATACCTGCAATGTGAACGGGTGTTAACGGGTTTCTATAGATGAGAAAGTCGGTTGCGTTACCATATCATGAAAATTGCTTCGAAGAAACTGATTGACGAATGGCCGGATGGAAATGACTTGGA
>NW_023504024.1:0-31561 GCF_014529535.1 Bradysia coprophila | reverse complement strand
GGGTGCTGCAATGAAATTATCGATTTTCTATCGATCGCCTAATTTTCAAATGAATTTTCTTTTGACTTTTTGGGGTCAAATTTTCGACTTTCTTGTGAATTTATCTCTTTGTATTCAAGCTAACATTGAAAATAGAACGTTCATTTGTACGGAAAGTCAAGAAAATTTTCATTTTTGATTGGGCGCTGCAATAAAATTATCGATTTTCTATAGATCGCCTATTTTTTAAATGAATTTTCTTTTGACTTTTTGTGGTCAAATTTTATATATATATTCAAACATTTATTTGTCAATCGGTTTAACAATTTACAAAATTATAAACTATGCTGACAAAAACATACAATAAGGTTAGTTTGCTAATTAACTGTTATAGACATGAGCTACATTTTCGAAATCTTTGCAAATGGTTCTATGGTAGGGTCGCCTAATTTTTAAATGATTTTTTTGTCAAATTTACTATTCAGGTTGGTTTTTGTCTGAAATAAAATAACTTCTTTGGACCGTCTGTTTGATACGTTTCAGTTGAAACAGGAAATTTATTGATTTGATCCCAAAAATGCAGTATGGAAAATCACTTTTTTTCTGAAGCAACCAATTCCAAATTGAATTTATGCTGTCTCAGTGCCGCATTGGCTATATTAGCTGTAGAATTCGATGTTGTCATTAGTTCGTGAAACGGTCGAATCAGTGGATCATTGTTATTATAATGTTTTAATCATGTCACTCAACCATATATAACTATATCGTCTCCAATGTGTGCATTTGCTTTTCCCAGTACGCACACATACGGCTCATCACTTGATAACTAAATTGTGGAGCTGACCGCATCAATCAGACATGTAGAAAATTGCAGGATAATGATTTTCCGAATTGTAAATCAATAAATCAATGAGTATTTACAGTTTGTAATATATTTTTTAATTTAAATTTTAACCACCGCTACGCCACCGTGTCTGGCATAATAATTTACAACATGAGCGTTACAAAATCTTTGTCGTGCTGCTTCGTCTTCATCATATTCTTCATCTTCAACGCCTTCGACACTTTCTTCGACGATATCTTTTGTTTCCATTGTTTCTTTCTCTTCTTTTTTGTCGTTCTTTTCAATTTCTTCCATTTATGTGTGAGTAAAATACGTAAATTAACAGTGAAAGCAGAAAGGGTACTTTGATCAGTTTTATAGTTAGGTAACGTCCGGGTGCAAATATTAACCTCTCCGTCGGGTCGGGCTATAAAATTTATCATTAAAGTAACTCATCAAAGTAAAAATTTGGAATCACGTACCTATTGTGCTAGACATCGATAAAATATATATGTGAAAAACGAGAATAGTGTCCCACCCTTTGGTTTGGCAATATAAGTAAACGCATATTTCATTTATGAGCGAAGCATAATTTATGTTTGAACACTAATGAGTTCTGCAAACATTTTTGCTGGCTGATGCTCTACGATTGAGCTACTGTAGACATTTACATTCCAGATGTAATTTTGAACGGTTCTCTCAAATAATACATCACAGCTCATTTTAATTGTCCAGAATCCGGTGTAGGTCATAAATACTCGAAAAAGATTCAAATATGAAAAATGGGAATTGGGTAAAATGTAAAAATTGATCTTCGAACACTAAAGAAATCTGCAAATCATTTTACTGAGCTGCTCAGCTGTTGTTAGTTCATAATTCCGAATCGGGGTAAGCTGCTGTGTAGGTCATAGATACTTGAAAAAGACTCGAAATTGGCGTAATGGCGATTAAAACTAAAAATAACTCCACGCAACAAGTTGACTGAAAGTAAATGAGAGTAAAAGTCGATTCAACGCACCAAGTTGTCTGAAGGTAAATGTCGTCTTTAAACCGACTCGATATACCTTGATTTTCATTTTAATTGTGCCATTTTTTACTGTTTTCTTTTCTAACTATTTATATAAAATAAATAGTATTTACTTCATATATATATATATATACTTATATCATAAAAGTCACTTCAAGCAATGACGGAAATTCCATCCGAATACTTTGTGATGTGAAGGTAATACCATAAAACAGAAACGTAATTTTCCAGTAAAGTCCGCAATAATCAGCACACAATAATTTCCTTGTAAGTTTGAAATCGAATGGTATTATAACGGTAACTTCGCCTATTTTCGATGAGAAGCACGACGGATATTTCGTTGCTTGCATCATAGTCTCAGTTATAAGAACCTAATCGTAGTTACGTAGTCCAAAACATGGTATTAAATTTCTTGAAAGGATAATCTAAAATTATTATCAGATATTTTTTACATCGAAAATTAGCGTGTGCTATAAAAATCATAATTTGAATTACTTGTGATTCTCGCGAAATATTGTAAGAGTTTGCGAAGACAGTTTTATCAAAACATGCCAAGGAGTGAGTGAGACAAATATATGCTACCTTATGAAGGTTAAAGAGCGAAGATGACAATGGACTTATAGCAAGGTTTCATAAAACACTATTCTCCTAAAAGTTTCCTTAATTTTTGAAATAGAGATAACCAGAAAGTACAAATTTTATAAGACATAAGTTTTTTTTTAAATATATAATTCAGGCAATACAACGCACGAACGCTGCCAGAGTTATGGGCACTTTTGGTGAAGATCATAAAGGGTTGGATGAAATATTTTATATTTTACAAAATATTCAGAATAATGTTGTAAATGGAATTCATATCAAAAAATAAAAAAAACTGCATAGTCCGAAAAAAAAGACATAATTTGTTTATTTCGAGAGTAAAATTTTATAGCAAGGAATTTTGAAAACCGGTGTTAAAAATAATGGAACGGAATTTTCATATGATTTATACATATTAACAATGTCGTACAGTCTCAAATGGCAATTGAGAGAATTAGAGAAACGATGATGTCATTGAACATATGACAACTTGTTTTTCTGAGACTGTAACATTTTTATATGTCTCTGTGTGGCATGTCTAACATTATGCATCAGCTCGGAGAGCGAGTTTGGGTTTATCTTTGCATCGATACATAAAATGTTTAAATGTTTCTTTTGACGAGTGAGATTATGATCCGCGCCTTCGGCTTAGGATCGCAATCACCAACTCGTCAAAATAAACTTTTTGACACAGGTGTATAATATTTATTATTCAAAGCTATGGCTCAAATGAATAGCCGTTCAATTATGGAAAAACCTTTTGGCACATTTTTTTTCTCTAAACACCTTTGTGAAACACCTCTGGGAAATAAAGTGGCCGACAGAGGGGTCCCGAGAAAATCTGATAAATCTGATAAAAATTAATTTGCGTACAAGGTAATGGAGCGTGCATTATAGAACACACGAATGACATCGATGTGCGGCTCACTTAGCCCAACGATAAGTAAAAAACCTCGAAAAACGGCAAAATTAAGACAAACAAAAAGAAAGGAAATTTATGCATATCGTAATCGTAGGTCTCATCCAAGAGAGGCATTTCTCGGAATACTGGCACTGACGGGAATTACATTTCCACGCTGAATAATATTGTGGTAATAACCGCATAATATCAGGATAATATCGAGATAATATTCGTGTAGAAGAACCACATATTAAATTGATGAAAAAAAAATGTTGGAGACAGGTAGCCAAATTTCCTATGGTGTATGATATGACATACGTGCCTCGAGTTTTGCTGTGGAAAAGTAATTATAACGTATAATATAGTATGGCAGGATTCTAAAATTTAAATTTTATTGAATGTTTTTATACTACTTATTCGAGTTATATAGCAAAAAATTGACTTTTTCGGAACCTAAACCTGTGCGGGCTTCTGGATCATGTGCTGACGGTCTTTCTTATCTTACAACACAGGTGTACGCAGTTATATTCAGCTATTAATGTCTGAGTAGTCCCTTCCATTTGAGTCCCATAAGTCAAGAGAAACTTTTCATTGAAGTTCAAGCCAAAGTTATATAATGTATAAGTTTCTGGTTGACTATAAAACCGCAAGTGTGTCAGTAATGTGGAAAAGAAAAACGGAAAATGGGTACAAGTGCTTCTGGCCCTTTTACGAAATTAACAAGAAACTACGAAATTGCGTTCCTCCACCATTAGAGGTGGATATGGAAGGATTTAGGAAATGGAAACTTTTGGACTGTGTCCCACTCAGTAAAAAAAGTATATTTTGAGAAAAGTAAATAAAATCCCGATTTTAAAAATACGTAACATCTAGAATACAACTCGTACGAAGCGGCCGATGAAGTTATAAGTCTTGCAAGTGAGTTCGACAATGGAGTTTCGAAAGTGGGAAAATCCACTAGAATGCATGCACTCCCTGTTGAATCTGTTGGAAGTGCCACAGGTGAGTCATTAGAACTGACAATGAGAAACGAAATTCCTAAAACTTCGGAATAAATAGTCTCGATTCTAGATGCCTTTCGATACGTAGTACCGCGTTTTTCAAACTTTTGAGACTTTCATTTGTACCGTGGGGAGTATTAAAAGTTTTCATTTCAGTCAGAGCGATTCAAGTAAATTTGGAAGATGAGAATGGAGAAGAAAAGATGATAGAATTACTCAAAATAAACAAGGACGACCACGTTGAGACACTGCAAGGATCTCTCAAAAACGGGATAAATTTTTGTGCTTTGGTAAAACACATTTGAAAGCTGTAAACTTCAGTTTACGCTTTCAGATTGCTGTTTATACAAAGATGTACGCAGACAATCCAAAAGATTTGATGGAAAAAAAATTTTGTCGGACCTTCGAATATCAAATACGAATAAAAATCGTGTTTCGGCCTTATAAAAACCGGATTGATGTAACAGGAACACCATTGCTGAACTGTTGGATGGGTCAGTTCACATTGCTTCAATATAAATGAAAAAAGAAATAACGAAGTTTTTCAGAATCCCTCCGCACAAGATACGGGATGTATGACGAAGAGGCAATGTCAATCATAACGAGTACGTCTCTCAAGATAAGAAACGCTAAGGCTCAGAAAAAGTGCAGATTGATCAAGAAACAACATTCTACATAATTATTTTATAACGCGTCTGCGTACTGTTTCCAAATTCGAAGTTTAACAAAATTATAACGACTAAGTCGAAAAACCAACACTCTACAGTTAATTTTCGTGCAAATTTTCGCGAAAATCTAAAATTAAATCTGGAATTACAATCGCTGGTGCAAAACAACGTATGCACACCAGTTCGGCTTAGCGATTGTATCTCAAAAAGATCTCATTAAGCCTGAATTATATATTTAAAAAAAACTCTGCGTTCCGAGCTAACCAATGCCTTTAAAAGCGACGTGTTTAAAATGAAACTTTGAAGAATCGCGTCAAATAAGTCGCATATGTATACGGAGTTTTTTAAAGCAGCCCTAACCAAGGTGCCTTGGATGTTACAAACAATTTTAAAAAATATGAAAAACCTTTAATGAGAAACTCTTCTCTTCATCTCTTGCTCACTTCATGCTCTTCTCTGCTGACAAAGTATGAGCCCTTTAGAATCACTTACATTACCCACTCTTTTTCTTGTTATCTTGTACAAATAAATTTCCGGAGGCAAAATCGCTGGCCCCGTAAATTAAAATTCATAAATTCCTATTTAAACAACCCTGATTAGTACCAAAGCAAAAATATTTTAAATCCGTTCAAATTTGACTGACCTGCAAGTAAAAACTACTTGGCGCCCTGTACCTGGTTCACACCAAGGGTCTAACTCACCAGTCGGTCATCCAGTTTATATAATTTTTTTTTGTCGATTGGTATTGCAAATACCTTTCATTTGACGTATCATTCCCAAGTGTATCGTTTAAATTTATGGTGAACGATCTTGTAAGTAGTCCTTCTACCAATCGTAATATGAATTGGGATTTATGGCTATTTAATACGTCATGGGTGTGTGTGTGTAGCCATTTCACCCCGTCCTCGCAAATCTCCCACCGGTTCGAGTTAATTTATATCTAAACTAGTCTGCATCCTGTGGCACTTCGTGCCACGTCGCATCCTAGCAAGCTAGACCGGGCAGACACCTGTTAGAGACTAACTCCTGTTACAGACAAACAGAGAAATTAGAGACAAACATCTATCTGCTAAAGAGCTATACGAAAGTCGCTTCGCTCCGCTCAAACATTCTTATGAAAAGTTAGTCCAAAACATCACATTCTTCTTTTGTAATGCCTAATATCGTCTTTTCATTATTTATTTTTCATGCCAGGGGGCTGCCGCCCCCTGGACCCCCGCAATCACCACTCTTACACCTTTTCGAACAAAACACCTCTTCCCGTATTACACTCTGCTGAAAACCATCAATTTTTGGTGAATCCCGTACCCTTCTACAACTCATGCCACAACTCCTGTTTCAATACCGAACAACTTTGCCGAAGAAACAACCTTTCCATCTGCTTCACACAAAAAGTTACAAAAATCTAGGGGGTGGTCCCTCACACACAAAAGCGTACACTGTAGTCACATTCAGACAACAACTCTTTCAATAACCAACAACTTTGCCGAAGAAACCAACTTTCCATCTGCTTCACACAAAAAGTTACAAAAATCTAGGGGGTGGTCCCTCACACACAAAAGCGTACACTGTGGTCACATTCAGACAACAACTCTTTCAATAACCAACAACTTTGCCGAAGAAACCAACTCTCCATCTGCTTCACATAAAAAGTTACAAAAATCGAGGGGGTGGTCACTCACACACAAAAGCGGACACTGTGGTCACTTTCAGTAGACAACTCTTTCGATAACCAACAACTTTGCCGAAGAAACCAACTTTCCATCTGCTTCACATAAAAAGTTAAAAAAAATCGAGGGGTGGTCACTCACACACAAAAGCGGACACTGTGGTCACTTTCAGACGACAACTCTTTCGATAACCAACAACTTTGCCGAAGAAACCCACTTTCCATCTGCTTCACATAAAAAGTTGCAAAAATCGAGGGGGTGGTCTTTATTACCTAAAAGCGTACACTGTGGTCACTTCCATACAACCACTCTTTCAATACCCAACAACTTTGCCGAAGAAACCAACTTTCCATCTGCTTCACATAAAAAGTTACAAAAATCGAGGGGGTGGTCACTCACACAGAAAAGTGTACACTGTGGTCACTTTCAGTAGACAACTCTTTCGATAACCAACAACTTTGCCGAAGAAACCAACTCTCCATCTGCTTCACATAAAAAGTTACAAAAATCGAGGGGGTGGTCACTATTACCTAAAAGCGTACACTGTGGTCACTTCCATACAACCAATCTTTCAATACCCAACAACTTTGCCGGAGAAACGAACTTTCCATCTGCTTCACATAAAAAGTTAAAAAAATCGAGGGGGTGGTCAATCACACACAAAAGCGTACACTGTGGTCACATTCAGACAACAACTCTTTCCATAACCAATAACTTTGCCGAAGAAACCAACTTTCCATCTGCTTCACATAAAAAGTTACAAAAATCGAGGGGGTGGTCACTCACACACAAAAGCGGACACTGTGGTCACATTCAGACAACAACTCTTTCCATAACCAATAACTTTGCCGAAGAAACTAACTTTCCATCTGCTTCACACAAAAAGTTACAAAAATCGAGGGGGTGGTCAATCACACACAAAAGCGTACACTGTGGTCACATTCAGACAACAACTCTTTCCATAACCAATAACTTTGCCGAAGAAACCAACTTTCCATCTGCTTCACACAAAAAGTTACAAAAATCGAGGGGGTGGTCACTATTACCTAAAAGCGTACACTGTGGTCACTTCCATACAACCACTCTTTCAATACCCAACAACTTTGCCGAAGAAACCAACTTTCCATCTGCTTCACACAAAAAGTTACAAAAATCGAGGGGGTGGTCACTATTACCTAAAAGCGTACACTGTGGTCACTTCCATACAACCACTCTTTCAATACCCAACAACTTTGCCGAAGAAACCAACTTTCCATCTGCTTCACACAAAAAGTTACAAAAATCGAGGGGGTGGTCACTCACACACAAAAGCGTACACTGTGGTCACATTCAGACAACAACTCTTTCCATAACCAATAACTTTGCCGAAGAAACCAACTTTCCATCTGCTTCACATAAAAAGTTACAAAAATCGAGGGGGTGGTCACTCACACACAAAAGCGTACACTGTGGTCACATTCAGACAACAACTCTTTCCATAACCAATAACTTTGCCGAAGAAACCAACTCTCCATCTGCTTCACACAAAAAGTTACAAAAATCGAGGGGGTGGTCACTATTACTTAAAAGCGTACACTGTGATCACTTCCATACAATCACTCTTTCAATACCCAACAACTTTGCCGAAGAAACCAACTTTCCATCTGCTTCACATAAAAAGTTACAAAAATCGAGGGGGTGGTCACTATTACCTAAAAGCGTACACTGTGGTCACTTCCATACAACCACTCTTTCAATACCCAACAACTTTGCCGAAGAAACCAACTTTCCATCTGCTTCACACAAAAAGTTACAAAAATCGAGGGGGTGGTCACTATTACCTAAAAGCGTACACTGTGGTCACTTCCATACAACCACTCTTTCAATACCCAACAACTTTGCCGAAGAAACCAACTTTCCATCTGCTTCACACAAAAAGTTACAAAAATCGAGGGGGTGGTCACTCACACACAAAAGCGTACACTGTGGTCACATTCAGACAACAACTCTTTCCATAACCAATAACTTTGCCGAAGAAACCAACTTTCCATCTGCTTCACATAAAAAGTTACAAAAATCGAGGGGGTGGTCACTCACACACAAAAGCGTACACTGTGGTCACATTCAGACAACAACTCTTTCCATAACCAATAACTTTGCCGAAGAAACTAACTTTCCATCTGCTTCACACAAAAAGTTACAAAAATCGAGGCGGTGGTCACTCACACACAAAAGCGTACACTGTGGTCACATTCAGACAACAACTCTGTCCATAACCAATAACTTTGCGGAAGAAACCAACTTTCCATCTGCTTCACATAAAAAGTTACAAAAATCGAGGGGGTGGTCACTCACACACAAAAGAGGACACTGTGGTCACTTCTGCACAACCACTGTTTCAATACCCAACAACTTTGCCGAAGAAACGAACTCTCTATCTGCTTCACAGCCAAAGATACAAAAATCGAGGGGGTGGTCACTCACACATAAAAGCGTACACCGTGTTCACTTCTATTCAACCACACCACTCACCTCTAAAACCCATTCAACTTTCCCCGAAAACAAATCCATTTCACCCAAAGAAAAACTCAAAATCGTCATCGATCACTGTACGTTGGAGTAGCTCAAAAATGGCCCACTTGGAGAGCTGTCACTCGCTCGAAATTGATCCGAATTTCCTAAATTTTTTTTTCCTCGATTCGTACAATCCATACCTTTCATTGAAACTCTCACACGCCCCTCTAGCTTCTAAAACAGCCGCTCCGCAATTACAAACGTGTTCCCGTTGGTGGTCAAACACCCTACTTACCACCTTAACTCCAACAAATTGAATCCAATTTTTTTCCAGTTTTTTTTCTTCGCTTCGTACCATCAATACCTTTCATTTGAGCCCGCTCACGCCTCACCACCTTCCAAAACAGCCGCTCCACAATTTAAAACATTTTCCAGACCCTCAAAAAAACCCATAAAATCCACTCTACCACCTACCGATGAAAAGTTAGAAAAAAACTTTCTTCTGCAACTTTGTTCACCGCAATAAATTGAACATATCTTGTTCCCCATCCGACGCTCCATCTCTCAAAATGACCGAGTTATATCGATTCTGCCATTTTCCACCTCCCCACAGTCATAACTTCACTATCTCCGAACAGACTTTTCACCGGACCACGTTTTCTCCACGTTTCAGACCATTCCCTACAACATATCAAAAAGTGTTTTTTTTTTTTTTTTGCTCTGAACTTTCATTTTGACGGTAAATAGCGGACAAACAGACAGAAAGAAAGAAAGACAGACATCTCGTCGTTATAATATAGTACTAGGTGTATCCCGTGCCCATAAGGGCACCCCCACATTTATAACGATCGGGGTCTTCGACCCCTCTGCATTCGAATGGTTTGAGCGGAGCTTCGCTCCGCTCAAACATTCTTATGAAAAGTTAGCCCCAAACAACACCTTCTTCTTTTGTAATGCCTACTATCGTCTTTTCATTATTTATTTTTCATGCCAGGGGGCTGCCGCCCCCTGGACCCCCGCAATCACCACTCTTACACCTTTTCGAACAAAACACCTCTTCTAGTGTCACACTCCCACATTTTTACAGTTAAGTTAGCCCGAAACAACACCTTCTTTGTGACGCCTAATATCGTCTTTCCATTATTTATTTTTCATGCCAGGGGGCTGCCGTTCCCTGGACCCCCGCAATCACCACTCTCACACCTTTTCGAACAAAACACCTATTCCCGTGTGATACTCCACTGAAAATCATCAATACCGAACAACTTTGACGAAGAAATCAACTTTCCATCTGCTTCACATAAAAAGTTACAAAAATCGAGGGGGTGGTCACTCACACACAAAAGCGTACACTGTGGTCACTTTCAGACGACAACTCTTTCGATAGTAAATAACTTTGTCGAAGAAACCAACTTTCCATCTGCTTCACATAAAAAGTTACAAAAATCGAGGGGGTGGTCACTCAAACACAAAAGTGTACATTTTGGTCACTTTCAGACGACAACACTTTCGATAACCAATAACTTTGTCGAAGAAACCAACTTTCCATCTGCTTCACATAAAAAGTTACAAAAATCGAGGGGGTGGTCACTCACACACAAAAGCTGACACTGTGGTCACTTCTGCACAAACACTCTCTCAATTAACAACAACTTTGTCGAAGAAACCAACTTTCCATCTGCTTCACATAAAAAGTTACAAAAATCGAGGGGGTGGTCACTATTACCTAAAAGCGTACACTGTGGTCACTTCCATACAACCACTCTTTCAATAACCAACAACTTTGCCGAAAAAACCAACTTTCCATCTGCTTCACATAAAAAGTTACAAAAATCGAGGGGTCGGTCACTCACACACAAAAGCGGACACTGTGGTCACTTTCAGACGACAACTCTTTCGATAACCAATAACTTTGCCGAAGAAACCAACTTTCCATCTGCTTCACATAAAAAGTTACAAAAATCGAGGGGGTGGTCACTCTCACACAAAAGTGTACACTGTGGTCACTTCCATACAACCACTCCTTCAATACCCAACAACTTTGCCGAAGAAACCAACTTTCCATCTGCTTCACACAAAAAGTTACAAAAATCGAGGGGGTGGTCACTATTACCTAAAAGCGTACACTGTGGTCACTTCCACACAACCACTCTCTCAATTAACAACAACTTTGCCGAAGAAACCAACTTTCCATCTGCTTCACATAAAAAGTTACAAAAATCGAGGGGGTGGTCACTATTACCTAAAAGCGTACACTGTGGTCACTTCCATACAACCACTCTTTCAATACCCAACAACTTTGCCGAAGAAACCAACTTTCCATCTGCTTCACAGCCAAAGATACAAAAATCGAGGGGGTGGTCACTATTACCTAAAAGCGTACACTGTGGTCACTTCCATACAACCACTCTTTCAATACCCAACAACTTTGCCGAAGAAACCAACTTTCCATCTGCTTCACACAAAAAGTTACAAAAATCGAGGGGGTGGTCACTCACACACAAAAGCGTACACTGTGGTCACATTCAGACAACAACTCTTTTGATAACCAATAACTTTGTCGAAGAAATCAACTTTCCGTCTGCTTCACACAAAAAGTTACAAAAATCGAGGGGGTGGTCACTCTCACACAAAAGTGTACACTGTGGTCACTTCCATACAACCACTATTTCAATAACCAACAACTTTACCGAAGAAACCAACTTTCCATCTGCGTCATATGAAAAGTTACAAAAATCGAGGGGGTGGTCACTCACACACAAAAGGGGACACTGTAGTCACTTTCAGTAGACAACTCTTTCGATAACCAACAACTTTGCCGAAGAAACCCACTTTCCATCTGCTTCACATAAAAAGTTACAAAAATCGAGCGGGTGGTCACTCACACACAAAAGTGTACACTGTGGTCACTTCTGCACAACCACTGTTTCAATACCCAACAACTTTGCCGAAGAAACGAACTCTCTTTCTGCTTCACAGCCAAAGATACAAAAATCGAGGGGGTGGTCACTCACACAAAAAGCGTACACTGTGGTCACTTCTATTCAACCACACCACTCACCTCTCAAACCCATACAACTTTCCCCGAAAACAAATCCATTTTACCCAAAGAAAAACTCAAAATCATCATCGATCACTGTACGTTGGAGTAGCTCAGAAATGACCCACTTGGAGAGCTCTCACTCGCTCGAAATTGATCCGAATTTCCTAATTTTTTTTTTCCTCGATTCGTACAATCCATACCTTTCGTTGAAACCCTCACACGCCCCTCTAGTTTCTAAAACAGCCGCACCGCAATTACAAACGTGTTCCCGTTGGTGGTCAAACACCCTACTTACCACCTTAATTCCAACAAATTGACCCCAATTTTTTTCCACTTTTTTTTCTTCGCTTCGTACCATCAATACCTTTCATTTGAGGTCTCACACGCCTCACCACCTTCCAAAACAGCCGCTCCACAATTTAAAACATTTTCCAGACCCTCAAAAAAACCCATAAAATCCACTCTACCACCTCCCGATGAAAAGTTAGAAAAAAACTTTCTTCTGCAACTTTGTTCCCCGCAATAAACGGAACATTTCTTCTTCCCCCACCGACGCTCCATCTCTCAAAATAACCGAGTTATTCCGATTCTGCCATTTTCCACCTCCCCACAGTCATAACTTCACTATCTCCGAACAGACTTTTCACCGGACCACGTTTTCTCCACGTTTCAGACCATTCCCTACAACATATCAAAAAGTGTTTTTTTTTTTTTTTTTTTTTTTGCTCTGAACTTTCATTTTGACGGTAAATAGCGGACAAACAGACAAACATCCCGTCGTTATAATATAGTACTAGTCTGCATCCTGTGGCACTTCGTGCCACGTCGCATCCTAGCAAGCTAGACCGGGCAGACACCTGTTAGAGACTAACATCTATTCGAAAGCAACTGTAAGTCTGCTAAAGAGCTATACGAAAATCGCTTCGCTCCGCTCAAACATTCTTATGAAAAGTTAGTCCAAAAAATCACCTTCTTCTTTTGTAATGCCTAATATCGTCTTTCCATTATTTATTTTTCATGCCAGGGGGCTGCCGCCCCCTGGACCCCCGCAATCACCACTCTTACACCTTTTCGAACTAAACACCTCTTTCCGTGTGACACTCCCACATTTTTACAGTTAAGTTAGCCCGAAACAATAACTTCTTCTTTTGTAACGCCTAATATCGTCTTTCCATTATTTATATTTTTCATGCCATGGGGCTGCCGCCCCCTGGACCCCCGCAATCACCACTCTTACACCTTTTCGAACAAAACACCTCTTCCCGTGTTACACTCTGCTGAAAACCATCAATTTTTGGTGAATCCCGTACCCTTCTACAACTCATGCCACAACTCCTGTTTCAATACCGAACAACTTTGCCGAAGAAACTACCTTTCCATCTGCTTCACACAAAAAGTTACAAAAATCTAGGGGGTGGTCACTCACACACAAAAGCGTACACTGTGGTCACTTCCATACAACCACTATTTCAATAACCAACAACTTTACCGAAGAAACCAACTTTCCATCTGCGTCATATGAAAAGTTACAAAAATCGAGGGGGTGGTCACTCACACACAAAAGGGGACACTGTAGTCACTTTCAGTAGACAACTCTTTCGATAACCAACAACTTTGCCGAAGAAACCCACTTTCCATCTGCTTCACATAAAAAGTTACAAAAATCGAGCGGGTGGTCACTCACACACAAAAGTGTACACTGTGGTCACTTCTGCACAACCACTGTTTCAATACCCAACAACTTTGCCGAAGAAACGAACTCTCTTTCTGCTTCACAGCCAAAGATACAAAAATCGAGGGGGTGGTCACTCACACAAAAAGCGTACACTGTGGTCACTTCTATTCAACCACACCACTCACCTCTCAAACCCATACAACTTTCCCCGAAAACAAATCCATTTTACCCAAAGAAAAACTCAAAATCATCATCGATCACTGTACGTTGGAGTAGCTCAGAAATGACCCACTTGGAGAGCTCTCACTCGCTCGAAATTGATCCGAATTTCCTAATTTTTTTTTTCCTCGATTCGTACAATCCATACCTTTCGTTGAAACCCTCACACGCCCCTCTAGTTTCTAAAACAGCCGCACCGCAATTACAAACGTGTTCCCGTTGGTGGTCAAACACCCTACTTACCACCTTAATTCCAACAAATTGACCCCAATTTTTTTCCACTTTTTTTTCTTCGCTTCGTACCATCAATACCTTTCATTTGAGGTCTCACACGCCTCACCACCTTCCAAAACAGCCGCTCCACAATTTAAAACATTTTCCAGACCCTCAAAAAAACCCATAAAATCCACTCTACCACCTCCCGATGAAAAGTTAGAAAAAAACTTTCTTCTGCAACTTTGTTCCCCGCAATAAACGGAACATTTCTTCTTCCCCCACCGACGCTCCATCTCTCAAAATAACCGAGTTATTCCGATTCTGCCATTTTCCACCTCCCCACAGTCATAACTTCACTATCTCCGAACAGACTTTTCACCGGACCACGTTTTCTCCACGTTTCAGACCATTCCCTACAACATATCAAAAAGTGTTTTTTTTTTTTTTTTTTTTTTGCTCTGAACTTTCATTTTGACGGTAAATAGCGGACAAACAGACAAACATCCCGTCGTTATAATATAGTACTAGTCTGCATCCTGTGGCACTTCGTGCCACGTCGCATCCTAGCAAGCTAGACCGGGCAGACACCTGTTAGAGACTAACATCTATTCGAAAGCAACTGTAAGTCTGCTAAAGAGCTATACGAAAATCGCTTCGCTCCGCTCAAACATTCTTATGAAAAGTTAGTCCAAAAAATCACCTTCTTCTTTTGTAATGCCTAATATCGTCTTTCCATTATTTATTTTTCATGCCAGGGGGCTGCCGCCCCCTGGACCCCCGCAATCACCACTCTTACACCTTTTCGAACTAAACACCTCTTTCCGTGTGACACTCCCACATTTTTACAGTTAAGTTAGCCCGAAACAATAACTTCTTCTTTTGTAACGCCTAATATCGTCTTTCCATTATTTATATTTTTCATGCCATGGGGCTGCCGCCCCCTGGACCCCCGCAATCACCACTCTTACACCTTTTCGAACAAAACACCTCTTCCCGTGTTACACTCTGCTGAAAACCATCAATTTTTGGTGAATCCCGTACCCTTCTACAACTCATGCCACAACTCCTGTTTCAATACCGAACAACTTTGCCGAAGAAACTACCTTTCCATCTGCTTCACACAAAAAGTTACAAAAATCTAGGGGGTGGTCACTCACACACAAAAGCGTACACTGTGGTCACATTCAGACAACAACTCTTTCAATAACCAACAACTTTGCCGAAGAAACCAACTTTCCATCTGCTTCACATAAAAAGTTACAAAAATCGAGGGGGTGGTCACTCACACACAAAAGCGGACACTGTGGTCACTTTCAGTAGACAACTCTTTCGATAACCAACAACTTTGCCGAAGAAACCAACTTTCCATCTGCTTCACATAAAAAGTTAAAAAAAATCGAGGGGTGGTCACTCACACGCAAAAGCGTACACTGTGGTCGCTTCTCCACAAACATTCTCTTAATTAACAACAACTTTGCTGAAGAAACCAACTTTCCATCTGCTTCACATAAAAAGTTACAAAAATCGAAGGGGGTGGTCACTATTACCTGAAAGCGTACACTGTGGTCACTTTCAGTAGACAACTCTTTCGATAACCAACAACTTTGTCGAAGAAACCAACTTTCCATCTGCTTCACATAAACAGTTACAGTTATCGAGGGGGTGGTCACTATTACCTAAAAGCGTACACTGTGATCACTTCCATACAACCACTCTTTCAATACCCAACAACTTTGCCGAAGAAAACCAACTCTCTATCTGCTTCACAGCCAAAGATACAAAAATCGAGGGGGTGGTCACTCACACATAAAAGCATACACCGTGGTCACTTCTATTCAACCACACCACTCACCTCTCAAACCCATACAACTTTCCCCAAAAACAAATCCATTTTTCTCAAAGAAAAACTCAAAATCATCATCGATCACTGTACGTTGGAGTAGCTCAAAAATGGCCCACTTGAAGAGCTGTCACTCGCTCGAAATTGATCCGAATTTCCTAAATTTTTTTTTCCTCGATTCGTACAATCCATACCTTTCATTGAAACCCTCACACGCCCGTCTAGCTTCTAAAACAGCCGCTCCGCAATTACAAACGTGTTCCCGTTGGTGGTCAAACACCCTACTTACCACCTTAATTCCAACAAATTGAATCCAATTTTTTTCCACTTTTTTTCCTTCGCTTCGTACCATCAATACCTTTCATTTGAGCCCGCTCACGCCTCACCACCTGCCAAAACAGTCGCTCCACAATTTAAAACATTTTCCAGACCCTCAAAAAAACCCATAAAATCCACTCTACCACCTCCCGATGAAAAGTTAGAAAAAAACTGTCTTCTGCAACTTTGTTCACCGCAATAAATTGAACATTTCTTGTTCCCCACCCGACGCTCCATCTCTCAAAATAACCGAGTTATTCCGATTCTCCCATTTTCCACCTCCCCACAGTCATAACTTCACTATCTCCGAACAGACTTTTCACCGGACCACGTTTTCTCCACGTTTCAGACCATTCCCTACAACATATCAAAAAGTGTTTTTTTTTTTTTTTTTTTTTTTTGCTCTGAACTTTTGTTTTGACGGTAAATAGCGGACAAACAGACAAACATCTCGTCGTTATAATATAGTACTAGTCTGCATCCTGTGGCACTTCGTGCCACGTCGCATCCTAGCAAGCTAGACCGGGCAGACACCTGTTAGAGACTAACACCTGTTACAGACAAACAGAGAAATTAGAGACGAACATCTATCTGCTAAAGAGCTATACGAAAATCGCTTCGCTCCGCTCAAACATTCTTATGAAAAATTAGTCCAAAACATCACCTTCTTCTTTTGTAATGCCTAATATCATCTTTTCATTATTTATTTTTCATGCCAGGGGGCTGCCGCCCCCTGGACCCCCGCAATCACCACTCTTACACCTTTTCGAATAAAACACCTCCTCCCGTGTTACCGAACAATTTTGCCTAACTAATTTTCCATTTGCTTCATTAAAAAGTTAAAAAATTGAGGGGGTGGTCACTCACACACAAAAGTGTACATTGTGGTCACTTCCATACAACCACTCTTTCGATAACCAACAACTTTGCCGAAGAAAGCAACTTTCCATCTGTTTCACATAAAAAGTTAAAAAAAAATCGAGGGGTGGTCACTCACACACAAAAGCGGACACTGTGGTCACTTTCAGACGACAACTCTTTCGATAACCAATAACTTTGCCGAAGAAACCAACTTTCCATCTGCTTCACATAAAAAGTTACAAAAATCGATGGGGTGGTTACTCACACACAAAAGCGGACACTGTGGTCACTTTCAGACGACAACTCTTTCGATAACCAATAACTTTGCCGAAGAAGCCAACTTTCCATCTGCTTCACATAAAAAGTTACAAAAATCGAGGGGGTGGTCACTCACACACAAAAGCGGACACTGTGGTCACTTCCATACAACCACTCTTCCAATAACCAACAACTTTGCCGAAGAAACCAACTCTCTATCTGCTTCACATAAAAAGTTACAAAAATCGAGGGGGTGGTCACTCACACAAAAAAGCGGACACTGTGGTCACTTTCAGTAGACAACTCTTTCGATAACCAACAACTTTGTCGAAGAAACCAACTTTCCATCTGCTTCACACAAAAAGTTACAAAAATCGAGGGGGTGGTCACTCACACACAAAAGCGGACACTGTGGCCACTTTCAGACGACAACTCTTTCAATAACCAACAACTTTGCCGAAGAAACCAACTTTCCATCTGCTTCACATAAAAAGTTACAAAAATCGAGGGGGTGGTTACTCACACACAAAAGCGGACACTGTGGTCACTTTCATACAACCACTCTTTCGATAACCAATAACTTTGCCGAAGAAGCCAACTTTCCATCTGCTTCACATAAAAAGTTACAAAAATCGAGGGGGTGGTCACTCACACACAAAAGTGTACACTGTGGTCACTTTCAAACGACAACTCTTTCGATAACCAATAACTTTGCCGAAGAAACCAACTTTCCATCTGCTTCACATAAAAAGTTACAAAACTCGAGGGGGTGGTCACTATTACCTAAAAGCGTACACTGTGGTCACTTTCAGTAGACAACTCTTTCGATAACCAACAACTTTGCCGAAGAAACCAACTTTCCATCTGCTTCACATAAAAAGTTACAAAAATCGAGGGGGTGGTCACTATTACCTAAAAGCGCACACTGTTGTCACTTCCATACAACCACTCTTTCAATACCCAACAACTTTGTCGAAGAAACCAACTTTCCATCTGCTTCCCATAAAAAGTTACAAAAATTGAGGGGGTGGTCACTCACACACAAAAGCGTACACCGTGTTCACTTCTATTCAACCACACCACTCACCTCTACAACTCATTCAACTTTCACCGAAAACAAATCCATTTCACCCAAAGAAAAACTCAAAATCATCATCGATCACTGTACGTTGGAGTAGCTCAAAAATGGCCCACTTGGAGAGCTGTCACTCGCTCGAAATTGATCCGAATTTCCTAAATTTTTTTTTCCTCGATTCGTACAATCCATACCTTTCATTGAAACCCTCACACGCCCCTCTAGCTTCTAAAGCAGCCGCTCCGCAATTACAAACGTCTTCCCGTTGGTGGTCAAACACCCTACTTACCACCTTAACTCCAACAGATTGACCCCAATTTTTTTCCAGTTTTTTTTCTTCGCTTCGTACCATCAATACCTTTCATTTGAGCCCGCTCACGCCTCACCACCTTCCAAAACAGCCGCTCCACAATTTAAAACATTTTCCAGACCCTCAAAAAAACCCATAAAATCCACTCTACCACCTCCCGATGAAAAGTTAGAAAAAAACTTTCTTCTGCAACTTTGTTCACCGCAATAAACGGAACATTTCTTCTTCCCCAACCGATGCTCCATCTCTCAAACTAACCGAGTTATATCGATTCTGCCATTTTCCACCTCCGCACAGTCATAACTTCACTATCTCCGAACAGACTTTTCACCGGACCACGTTTTCTCCACGTTTCAGACCATTCCCTACAACATATCAAAAAGTGTTTTTTTTTTTTTTTTTTTTTTGCTCTGAACTTTCATTTTGACGGTAAATAGCGGACAAACAGACAGACAGAAAGAAAGAAAGAAAGAAAGACAGACATCTCGTCGTTATAATATAGTACTAGTCTGCATCCTGTGGCACTTCGTGCCACGTCGCATCCTAGCAAGCTAGACCGGGCAGACACCTGTTAGAGACTAACTCCTGTTCCGGAAAAAAGCCTGTTACAGACAAACATCTATTCGAAAGCAACTCTAAGTCTGCTAAAGAGCTATACGAAAATCGCTTCGCTCCGCTCAAACATTCTTATGAAAAGTTTGTCCAAAACATCACCTTCTTCTTTTGTAACGCCTAATATCGTCTTTTCATTATTTATTTTTCATGCCAGGGGGCTGCCGCCCCCTGGACCCCCGCAATCACCACTCTTACACCTTTTCGAACTAAACACCTCTTTCCGTGTGACACTCCCACATTTTTACAGTTAAGTTAGCCCGAAACAATAACTTCATCTTTTGTAACGCCTAATTTCGTCTTTCCATTATTTATATTTTTCATGCCAAGGGGCTGCCGCCCCCTGGACCCCCGCAATCACCACTCTTACACCTTTTCGAACAAAACACCTCTTCCCGTGTTACACTCTGCTGAAAACCATCAATTTTTGGTGAATCCCGCACCCTTCTACAACTCATGCCACAACTCCTGTTTCAATACCGAACAACTTTGCCGAAGAAACTACCTTTCCATCTGCTTCACACAAAAAGTTACAAAAATCTAGGGTGTGGTCACTCACACACAAAAACGTACACTGTGGTCACATTCAGACAACAACTCTTTCAATAACCAATAACTTTGCCGAAGAAACCAACTTTCCATCTGCTTCACACAAAAAGTTACAAAAATCGAGGGGGTGGTCACTCAAACAGAAAAGCGCACACTGTGGTCACTTTCAAACGACAACACTTTCGATAACCAATAACTTTGCCGAAGAAACCATCCTTCCATCTGCTTCACACAAAAAGTTACAAAAATCGAGGGGGTGGTCACTCACACACAAAAGCGGACACTGTGGTCACTTCTGCACAAACACTCTCTCAATTAACAACAACTTTGCCGAAGAAACCAACTTTCCATCTGCTTCACATAAAAAGTTACAAAAATCGAGGGGGTGGTCACTCACACACAAAAGCGTACACTGTGGTCACATTCAGACAACAACTCTTTCAATAACCAACAACTTTGCCGAAGAAACCATCTGCTTCACACAAAAAGTTACAAAAATCGAGGGGGTGGTCACTCACACACCAAAGCGTACACTGTGATCACTTCCATACAACCACTCTTTCAATACCCAACAACTTTGCCGAAGAAACGAAGCTTCCATCTGCTTCACATAAAAAGTTACAAAATTGAGGGGGTGGTCACTCACACACAAAAGTGTACATTGTGGTCACTTCCATACAACCACTCTTTCGATAACCAACAACTTTGCCGAAGAAAGCAACTTTCCATCTGCTTCACATAAAAAGTTAAAAAAAATCGAGGGGTGGTTACTCACACACAAAAGCGGACACTGTGGTCACTTTCAGACGACAACTCTTTCGATAACCAATAACTTTGCCGAAGAAGCCAACTTTCCATCTGCTTCACATAAAAAGTTACAAAAATCGAGGGGTTGGTCACTCACACACAAAAGCGGACACTGTGGTCACTTCCATACAACCACTCTTTCAAGAACCAACCACTTTGCCGAAGAAACCAACTTTCCATCTGCTTCACATAAAAAGTTACAAAAATCGAGGGGGTGGTCACTCACACAGAAAAGTGTACACTGTGGTCACTTCCATACAACCACTCTTTCAATACCCAACAACTTTGTCGAAGAAACCAACTTTCCATCTGCTTCACACACAAAATTACAAAAATCGAGGGGGTGGTCACTCAAACACAAAAGCGTACACTGTGGTCACTTCCATACAACCACTCTTTCAATACCGAACAACTTTGCCGAAGAAACCAACTTTCCATCTGCTTCACATAAAAAGTTACAAAAATCGAGGGGGTGGTCACTCACACACAAAAGCGTACACCGTGTTCACTTCTATTCAACCACACCACTCACCTCTCAAACCCACACAACTTTCACCAAAAACAAATCCATTTCACCCAAAGAAAAACTCAAAATCATCATCGATCGCTGTACGTTGGAGTAGCTCAAAAATGGCCCACTTGAAGAGCTGTCACTCGCTCGAAATTGATCCGAATTTCGTAAATTTTTTTTCCCTCGATTCGTAGGATTGTTACCTTTCATTGAAACCCTCACACGCCCCTCTAGCTTCAAAAACAGCCGCTCCGCAATTACAAACGTGTTCCCGTTGGTGGTCAAACACCCTACTTACCACCTTAATTCCAACAAATTGAATCCAATTTTTTTCCACTTTTTTTTCTTCGCTTCGTACCATCAATACCTTTCATTTGAGCCCGCTCACGCCTCACCACCTTCCAAAGCAGCCGCTCGACAATTTAAAACATTTTCTGGACCCTCAAAAAAACCCATAAAATCCACTCTACCACCTCCCGATGAAAAGTTAGAAAAAAACTTTCTTCTGCAACTTTGTTCCCCGCAATAAACGGAACATTTCTTGTTCCCCACCCGACGCTCCATCTCTCAAAATAACCGAGTTATATCGATTCTGCCATTTTCCACCTCCGCACAGTCATAACTTCACTATCTCCGAACAGACTTTTCACCGGACCACGTTTTCTCCACGTTTCAGACCATTCCCTACAACATATCAAAAAGTGTTTTTTTTTTTTTTTTTTTTTTGCTCTGAACTTTCATTTTGACGGTAAATAGCGGACAAACAGAAAGACAGACATCCCGTCGTTATAATATAGTACTAGTCTGCATCCTGTGGCACTTCGTGCCACGTCGCATCCTAGCAAGCTAGACCGGGCAGACACCTGTTAGAGACTAACATCTATTCGAAAGCAACTGTAAGTCTGCTAAAGAGCTATACGAAAATCGCTTCGCTCCGCTCAAACATTCTTATGAAAAGTTAGTCCAAAAAATCACCTTCTTCTTTTGTAATGCCTAATATCGTCTTTCCATTATTTATTTTTCATGCCAGGGGGCTGCCGCCCCCTGGACCCCCGCAATCACCACTCTTACACCTTTTCGAACTAAACACCTCTTTCCGTGTGACACTCCCACATTTTTACAGTTAAGTTAGCCCGAAACAATAACTTCTTCTTTTGTAACGCCTAATATCGTCTTTCCATTATTTATATTTTTCATGCCATGGGGCTGCCGCCCCCTGGACCCCCGCAATCACCACTCTTACACCTTTTCGAACAAAACACCTCTTCCCGTGTTACACTCTGCTGAAAACCATCAATTTTTGGTGAATCCCGTACCCTTCTACAACTCATGCCACAACTCCTGTTTCAATACCGAACAACTTTGCCGAAGAAACTACCTTTCCATCTGCTTCACACAAAAAGTTACAAAAATCTAGGGGGTGGTCACTCACACACAAAAGCGTACACTGTGGTCACATTCAGACAACAACTCTTTCAATAACCAACAACTTTGCCGAAGAAACCAACTTTCCATCTGCTTCACATAAAAAGTTACAAAAATCGAGGGGGTGGTCACTCACACACAAAAGCGGACACTGTGGTCACTTTCAGTAGACAACTCTTTCGATAACCAACAACTTTGCCGAAGAAACCAACTTTCCATCTGCTTCACATAAAAAGTTAAAAAAAATCGAGGGGTGGTCACTCACACGCAAAAGCGTACACTGTGGTCGCTTCTCCACAAACATTCTCTTAATTAACAACAACTTTGCTGAAGAAACCAACTTTCCATCTGCTTCACATAAAAAGTTACAAAAATCGAAGGGGGTGGTCACTATTACCTGAAAGCGTACACTGTGGTCACTTTCAGTAGACAACTCTTTCGATAACCAACAACTTTGTCGAAGAAACCAACTTTCCATCTGCTTCACATAAACAGTTACAGTTATCGAGGGGGTGGTCACTATTACCTAAAAGCGTACACTGTGATCACTTCCATACAACCACTCTTTCAATACCCAACAACTTTGCCGAAGAAACCAACTCTCTATCTGCTTCACAGCCAAAGATACAAAAATCGAGGGGGTGGTCACTCACACATAAAAGCATACACCGTGGTCACTTCTATTCAACCACACCACTCACCTCTCAAACCCATACAACTTTCCCCAAAAACAAATCCATTTTTCTCAAAGAAAAACTCAAAATCATCATCGATCACTGTACGTTGGAGTAGCTCAAAAATGGCCCACTTGAAGAGCTGTCACTCGCTCGAAATTGATCCGAATTTCCTAAATTTTTTTTTCCTCGATTCGTACAATCCATACCTTTCATTGAAACCCTCACACGCCCGTCTAGCTTCTAAAACAGCCGCTCCGCAATTACAAACGTGTTCCCGTTGGTGGTCAAACACCCTACTTACCACCTTAATTCCAACAAATTGAATCCAATTTTTTTCCACTTTTTTTCCTTCGCTTCGTACCATCAATACCTTTCATTTGAGCCCGCTCACGCCTCACCACCTGCCAAAACAGTCGCTCCACAATTTAAAACATTTTCCAGACCCTCAAAAAAACCCATAAAATCCACTCTACCACCTCCCGATGAAAAGTTAGAAAAAAACTGTCTTCTGCAACTTTGTTCACCGCAATAAATTGAACATTTCTTGTTCCCCACCCGACGCTCCATCTCTCAAAATAACCGAGTTATTCCGATTCTCCCATTTTCCACCTCCCCACAGTCATAACTTCACTATCTCCGAACAGACTTTTCACCGGACCACGTTTTCTCCACGTTTCAGACCATTCCCTACAACATATCAAAAAGTGTTTTTTTTTTTTTTTTTTTTTTTTTGCTCTGAACTTTTGTTTTGACGGTAAATAGCGGACAAACAGACAAACATCTCGTCGTTATAATATAGTACTAGTCTGCATCCTGTGGCACTTCGTGCCACGTCGCATCCTAGCAAGCTAGACCGGGCAGACACCTGTTAGAGACTAACATCTATTCGAAAGCAACTCTAAGTCTGCTAAAGAGCTATACGAAAATCGCTTCGCTCCGCTCAAACATTCTTATGAAAAGTTAGTCCAAAACACCACCTTCTTCTTTTGTAATGCCTAATATCGTCTTTTCATTATTTATTTTTCATGCCAGGGGGCTGCCGCCCCCTGGACCCCCGCAATCACCACTCTCACAACTTTTCGAACAAAACACCTCTTCCCGTGTCACACTCCCACATTTTTACAGTTAAGTTAGCCCGAAACAACACCTTCTTTGTAACGCCTAATATCGTCTTTCCATTATTTATTTTTCATGCCAGGGGGCTGCCGCCCCCTGGACCCCCGCAATCACCATTAATACACCTTTTACAAAAAAAACAATTATTCCCGTGTGATACTCCACTGAAAATCATCAATACCGAACAACTTTCACGAAGAAATCAACTTTCCATCTGCTTCACATAAAACGTTACAAAAATCGAGGGGGTGGTCACTATTACCTAAAAGCGTACACTGTGGTCACTTCCATACAACCACTCTTTCAATAACCAACAACTTTGCCGAAAAAACCAACTTTCCACTGCTTCACATAAAAAGTTACAAAAATCGAGGGGGTGGTCACTATTACTTAAAAGCGTACACTGTGATCACTTCCATACAATCACTCTTTCAATACCCAACAACTTTGCCGAAGAAACCCACTTTCCATCTGCTTCACACAAAAAGTTGCAAAAATCGAGGGGGTGGTCACTATTACCTAAAAGCGTACACTGTGGTCACTTCCATACAACCACTCTTTCAATAACCAACAACTTTGCCAAAAAAACCAACTTTCCATCTGCTTCACACAAAAAGTTGCAAAAATCGAGGGGGTGGTCACTATTACCTAAAAGCGTACACTGTGATCACTTCCATACAACCACTCTTTCAATGCCCAACAACTTTGCCGAAGAAACGAAGCTTCCATCTGCTTCACACAAAAAGTTACAAAAATCGAGGGGGTGGTCACTTACACACAAAAACGTACACTGTGGTCACTTCTCCACAAACACTCTCTCAATTAACAACAACTTTGCCGAAGAAACCAACTTTCCATCTGCTTCACATAAAAAGTTACAAAAATCGAGGGGTCGGTCACTCACACACAAAAGCGGACACTGTGGTCACTTTCAGACGACAACTCTTTCGATAACCAATAACTTTGCCGAAGAAACCAACTTTCCATCTGCTTCACACAAAAAGTTGCAAAAATCGAGGGGGTGGTCACTATTACCTAAAAGCGTACACTGTGGTCACTTCCATACAACCACTCTTTCAATACCCAACAACTTTGTCGAATAAACGAACTCTCCATCTTCTTCACAGCCAAAGATACAAAAATCGAGGGGGTGGTCACTATTACCTAAAAGCGTACGCCGTGGTCACTTCTATTCAACCACACCACTCACCTCTCAAACCCATTCAACTTTCCCCGAAAACAAATCCATTTCACCCAAAGAAAAACTCAAAATCATCATCGATCACTGTACGTTGGAGTAGCTCAGAAATGACCCACTTGGAGAGCTCTCACTCGCTCGAAATTGATCCGAATTTCCTAATTTTTTTTTTCCTCGATTCGTACAATCCATACCTTTCATTGAAACCCTCACACTCACCTTTCATTTGAGCCCGCTCACGCCTCACCACCTTCCAAAACAGCCGCTCCACAATTTAAAACATTTTCCAGACCCTCAAAAAAACGCATAAAATCCACTCTACCACCTCCCGATGAAAAGTTAGAAAAAAACTTTCTTCTGCAACTTTGTTCACCGCAATAAATGGAACATTTCTTCTTCCCTCACCGACGCTCCATCTCTCAAAATAACCGAGTTATTCCGATTCTCCCATTTTCCACCTCCCCACAGTCATAACTTCACTATCTCCGAACAGACTTTTCACCGGACCACGTTTTCTCCACGTTTCAGACCATTCCCTACAACATATCAAAAAGTGTTTTTTTTTTTTTTTTTTTTTTGCTCTGAACTTTCATTTTGACGGTAAATAGCGGACAAACAGACAGAAAGACAAACATCTCGTCGTTATAATATAGTATATTTTTCATGCCATGGGGCTGCCGCCCCCTGGACCCCCGCAATCACCACTCTTACACCTTTTCGAACAAAACACCTCTTCCCGTGTTACACTCTGCTGAAAACCATCAATTTTTGGTGAATCCCGTACCCTTCTACAACTCATGCCACAACTCCTGTTTCAATACCGAACAACTTTGCCGAAGAAACTACCTTTCCATCTGCTTCACACAAAAAGTTACAAAAATCTAGGGGGTGGTCACTCACACACAAAAGCGTACACTGTGGTCACATTCAGACAACAACTCTTTCAATAACCAACAACTTTGCCGAAGAAACCAACTTTCCATCTGCTTCACATAAAAAGTTACAAAAATCGAGGGGGTGGTCACTCACACACAAAAGCGGACACTGTGGTCACTTTCAGTAGACAACTCTTTCGATAACCAACAACTTTGCCGAAGAAACCAACTTTCCATCTGCTTCACATAAAAAGTTAAAAAAAATCGAGGGGTGGTCACTCACACGCAAAAGCGTACACTGTGGTCGCTTCTCCACAAACATTCTCTTAATTAACAACAACTTTGCTGAAGAAACCAACTTTCCATCTGCTTCACATAAAAAGTTACAAAAATCGAAGGGGGTGGTCACTATTACCTGAAAGCGTACACTGTGGTCACTTTCAGTAGACAACTCTTTCGATAACCAACAACTTTGTCGAAGAAACCAACTTTCCATCTGCTTCACATAAACAGTTACAGTTATCGAGGGGGTGGTCACTATTACCTAAAAGCGTACACTGTGATCACTTCCATACAACCACTCTTTCAATACCCAACAACTTTGCCGAAGAAACCAACTCTCTATCTGCTTCACAGCCAAAGATACAAAAATCGAGGGGGTGGTCACTCACACATAAAAGCATACACCGTGGTCACTTCTATTCAACCACACCACTCACCTCTCAAACCCATACAACTTTCCCCAAAAACAAATCCATTTTTCTCAAAGAAAAACTCAAAATCATCATCGATCACTGTACGTTGGAGTAGCTCAAAAATGGCCCACTTGAAGAGCTGTCACTCGCTCGAAATTGATCCGAATTTCCTAAATTTTTTTTTCCTCGATTCGTACAATCCATACCTTTCATTGAAACCCTCACACGCCCGTCTAGCTTCTAAAACAGCCGCTCCGCAATTACAAACGTGTTCCCGTTGGTGGTCAAACACCCTACTTACCACCTTAATTCCAACAAATTGAATCCAATTTTTTTCCACTTTTTTTCCTTCGCTTCGTACCATCAATACCTTTCATTTGAGCCCGCTCACGCCTCACCACCTGCCAAAACAGTCGCTCCACAATTTAAAACATTTTCCAGACCCTCAAAAAAACCCATAAAATCCACTCTACCACCTCCCGATGAAAAGTTAGAAAAAAACTGTCTTCTGCAACTTTGTTCACCCGCAATAAATTGAACATTTCTTGTTCCCCACCCGACGCTCCATCTCTCAAAATAACCGAGTTATTCCGATTCTCCCATTTTTCCACCTCCCCACAGTCATAACTTCACTATCTCCGAACAGACTTTTCACCGGACCACGTTTTCTCCACGTTTCAGACCATTCCCTACAACATATCAAAAAGTGTTTTTTTTTTTTTTTTTTTTTTTGCTCTGAACTTTTGTTTTGACGGTAAATAGCGGACAAACAGACAAACATCTCGTCGTTATAATATAGTACTAGTCTGCATCCTGTGGCACTTCGTGCCACGTCGCATCCTAGCAAGCTAGACCGGGCAGACACCTGTTAGAGACTAACACCTGTTCCGGAAAAAAAGCCTGTTACAGACAAACATCTATTCGAAAGCAACTCTAAGTCTGCTAAAGAGCTATACGAAAATCGCTTCCGCTCCGCTCAAACATTCTTATGAAAAGTTAGTCCAAAACATCACCTTCTTCTTTTGTAACGCCTAATATCGTCTTTTCATTATTTATTTTTCATGCCAGGGGGCTGCCGCCCCCCTGGACCCCCGCAATCCCATTCTTACACCTTTTCGAACTAAACACCTCTTCCCGTGATACTCTCTGCTCAAAACCATTCGATTTTTGGTGAATCCCGTACCCTCCTACAACTCACGCCACAACTACTGTTTCAATACCGAACAGCTTTGCCGAAGAAAACTAACTTTCCATCTGCTTCACACAAAAAGTTACAAAAAATCGAGGGGTGGTCACTCACACACAAAAGCGTACACTGTGGTCACATTCAGACAACAACTCTTTCCATAACCAATAAACTTTGCCGAAGAAACCCACTTTCCATCTGCTTCACACAAAAAGTTGCAAAAATCGAGGGGGTGGTCACTCACACACAAAAGCGGACACTGTGGTCACTTTCAGACGACAACTCTTTCGATAATCAACAACTTTGCCGAAGAAACCAACTCTCCATTTGCTTCACACAAAAAGTTAAAAAAAATCGAGGGGTGGTCACTCACACACAAAAGCGGACACTGTGGTCACTTCTGCACAACCACTCTTTCAATAACCAACAACTTTGCCGAAGAAACCAACTTTCCATCTGCTTCACACAAAAAGTTATAAAAATCGAGGGGGTGGTCACTCACACACAGAAGTGTACACTGTGGTCACTTTCAGTAGACAACACTTTCAATAACCAACAACTTTGCCGAAGAAACCATCTTTCCATCTGCTTCACATAAAAAGTTACAAAAATCGAAGGCGGTGGTCACTCACACACAAAAGCGTACACTGTGGTCACTTTCAGACGACAACATTTTCAATAACCAACAACTTTGCCGAAGAAACAAACTTTCCATCTGCTTCACATAAAAAGTTACAAAAATCGAGGGGGTTGGTCCACTATTACCTAAAAGCGTACACTGTGGTCACTTCCATACAACCACTCTTTCAATACCCAACAACTTTGCCGAAGAAACCAACTCTCTATCTGCTTCACATAAAAAGTTACAAAAATCGAGGGGGTGGTCACTCACACACAAAAGCGGACACTGTGGTCACTTTCAGTAGACAACTCTTTCGATAACCAACAACTTTGCCGAAGAAACCAACTCTCCATCTGCTTCACATAAAAAGTTACAAAAATCGAGGGGGTGGTCACTATTAACCTAAAAGCGTACACTGTGGTCACTTTCAGTAGACAACTCTTTCGATAACCAATAACTTTGCCGAAAGAAACCAACTTTCCATCTGCTTTCACATAAAAGTTACAAAAATCGAGGGGGTGGTCACTATTACCTAAAAGCGTACACTGTGGTCACTTTCAGTAGACAACTCTTTCGATAACCAACAACTTTGCCGAAGAAACCCACTTTCCATCTGCTTCACATAAAAAGTTACAAAAATCGAGGGGGGTGGTCACTATTACCTAAAAGCGTACCCTGTGGTCACTTCCATACAACCACTCTTTCAATACCGAACAACTTTGCCGAAGAAACCAACTTTCCATCTGCTTCACATAAAAAGTTACAAAAATCGAGGGGTGGTCACTCACACACAAAAGCGTACACCGTGTTCACTTCTATTCAACCACACCACTCACCTCTACAACTCATTCAACTTTTCCCAAAAACAAATCCATTTTTCTCAAAGAAAAACTCAAAATCATCATCGATCACTGTACGTTGGAGTAGCTCAAAAATGGCCCACTTGGAGAGCTGTCACTCGCTCGAAATTGATCCGAATTTCCTAAAATTTTTTTTCCTCGATTCGTACAATCCATACCTTTCATTGAAACTCTCACACGCCCCTCTAGCTTCTAACACAGCCGCTCCGCAATTACAAACGTGTTCCCGTTGGTAGGCAAACACCCTACTTACCGCTCCAACTCCAACAAATTGAATCCAATTTTTTTCCAGTTTTTTTTCTTCGCTTCGTACCATCAATACCTTTCATTTGAGGTTCTCACACGCCTCACCACCTTGTCACTCACACACAAAAGCGTACACTGTGGTCACTTTCAGACGACAACTCTTTTCGATAGTAAATAACTTTGTCGAAGAAACCAACTTTCCATCTGCTTCACATAAAAAGTTACAAAAATCGAGGGGTGTCACTCTAACACAAAAGCGTACACTGTGGTCACTTCCATACAACCACTCTTTCAATAACCAACAACTTTGCCGAAGAAACCATCTTTCCATCTGCTTCACATAAAAAGTTACAAAAATCGAGGCGGTGGTCACTCACACACAAAAGCGTACACTGTGGTCACTTTCAGACGACAACATTTTCAGTAACCAACAACTTTGCCGAAGAAACAAACTTTCCATCTGCTTCACATAAAAAGTTACAAAAATCGAGGGGGTGGTCACTCACACACAAAAGCGTACACTGTGGTCACTTCCATACAACCACTCTTTCAATACCCAACAACTTTGCCGAAGAAACCAACTCTCATCTGCTTCACAGCCAAAGATACAAAAATCGAGGGGTGGTCACTCAAACACAAAAGCGTACACCGTGTTCACTTCTATTCAACCACACCACTCACCTCTAAAACCCATTCAACTTTCCCCGAAAAACAAATCCATTTCACCTAAAAAAAACTCAAAATCATCATCGATCACTGTACGTGGAGTAGCTCAAAAATGGCCCACTTGGAGAGCTGTCACTCGCTCGAATTGATCCGAATTTCCTAAATTTTTTTCCTCGATTCGTACAATCCATACCTTTCGTTGAAACCCTCACACGCCCCTCTAGCTTCTAAACAGCCGCTCCGCAATTACAAACGTGTTCCCTTGGTGGTCAAACACCCTACTTACCACCTTAATTCCAACAAATTGAATCCAATTTTTTCCATTTTTTTCTTCGCTTCGTACCATCAATACCTTTCATTTGAGCCCGCTCACGCCTCACCACCTGCCAAAACAGTCGCTCGACAATTTAAAACATTTCCAGACCCTCAAAAAAACCCATAAATCCACTCTACCACCTCCCGATGAAAAGTTAGAACAAAACTTTCTTCTGCAACTTTGTTCACCGCATTAATGGAACATTTCTTCTTCCCCCACCGACGCTCCATCTCTCAAAATAACC
>NW_023504023.1:0-14341 GCF_014529535.1 Bradysia coprophila | reverse complement strand
AATAGATTTAATAGAAACACGATTGGTTTATAAAGCTCATAGATTAAAGATTCTAATATAGGAATCTAGAAATATTACTAGTTCAAATAATATAAATCGATAGCACGACCAAAAGTCTTACTTGCCCTTGCTTCTGTTCTCTGAACATTTATAACAAAGTGGTCTACCACACTACGCTTTCGTCTTTGCTTGTTTTTTCTTCAATATAATTTTGAATTTCTGTTCAAATAACAACAACAATGGGTAGCTTTATATCACAGTTGGAATGCTGAAGTTTGCACTGATCTATCCACAGCGATACAACACATTGTCTGAAGGTGAAATTTGAACCATTTATTTCGTTCATAACAATGTTATACTGGTAACAATTGGAACGTTTTTATGCTGATTCCTTACAACTGTTGTGTCTTTTATAATGGGAAAACATTATTTTAACATAAAAAAATGTCAGCGCAAAATAATTCCCCATCCCACTTGAATGTGAAGTTTTAATACCACGCGTGACAAATTTTATGTACATTTTTTTCTCTGATTTCAGTTTTTTACGCTTTTTTTTATTTACATGTGACAATTGTGTATTTCGCAAACATAATATGGCTTTTAGCGCAAACACAAATACACAAAAACAATGTTCTTTTCTTCGTTTTTCTTATTTTTTTTTGATCCTGTTACCATTTTTCGTTCGACCAACCATTCTGGATCAACTCTTTTTTCGTAAAAAAAAAACGTTATTCGTTTAATTCATTATACCAAACCTTCAATGATAACAGCGCTCTATCGTAAACGACAAGTAATTGGATACCATTAACATGTGTAAGTTTGGGTCTGCAAACCAACTATAATATTTTTTAAACAAATTATATTGACAAGAGCAGTTTCGGGACATTTTATCACCTTTTTTCGTGTCCGTTGTTCTTTAACGATATGCACATACTATAAATCTTCTCAAAAATAAAACCAAAAAGGAGAAACGTTTTAAATCGACTTTGCCTAGGTGTATAGTATACTTTAAAAGATTATGCTGTGAAGGGTATGGATATCATAATATTCCGACTTTCCATTCAATGCATTATTTCGTATGAAATCCACAACATATATGCTTTCTTACTTATGTTTTTTATGGATTTTTTTAAGATAAAAGAAAACTTATGTTATTCAATGTACCATCGTTTGGTCTACAACACTTGTTGGCTTTTTCATGATAAATTGCACTTGCTCGTATGTCATTTCAGCGTCATATTTTAAAATTCAAAAGGGAATATATGACTTCTCAATATCAAGAGTCATTTTTAAAGCTTTTATCCAATCGATTGTTCGATTATTCGGATTAATAGAGATAAAAGGTTTCTAATCCAGCTGTACTAGATGTCTGTGTTTTTTGTTTGTTTGTTTGAGTACTACAAAGTAGTACACTCGAAGAAAGTGAATACTGTCATGTTTTATGATTTGGGAGTGGTTATATCTACTTTATTTAGCATTATCTTTTAGGTTTTTATTCTCTAGCTTGTTGGTGAATATCAGGATCGGATTAATACTAAAAATATGTTCATCTGTAAATTGTCAGCTCATAAACACAGGTAGGAATAGCCATTTTCTCACCTCAGATGAAACTTTAGGTTCCTTCGTTAAGAAATAGTTATTTGTTCACAAAGGGGAAATGAGATTTACTACTTTTTTCCGAGGTCAACACTACGTTTGTCACACAAAGGCTCCCGAAGTTTCAGCTGATGTGAGATAATGACTAATTTCTCGCCTGCGTTGTAACAAATTATGTGTTACCTAGGGGAAATATTGACAAACTTTGTTTTCTCTGATGATTTGTAGCTGAAAGACCTCGAAAAGCAACAGGGGAGAAAGTACACATTTTTGTTTTTAAAACAAGGTAAAAATTGGTGTTTTTGTTTGTGGAGAAAAACTGTTAATCACACAGACCTCTTATATACTCTTGTGATTAATCTTTTTTCGTTTCTACCTCAAATATTAAAAGCGATTGCAATTATTAGATCCATTTCTAAAACAAGATCTTGAATATGACACAAAAATCTATTTTATTTTCTTTGTCATTAATCCACCAGCTTTCCTCTCGCAATTGGTGTGAATATTCCAACAGATTGGGAAAGGTGTTAAAACACGAGTAAAAAGATGTTAAATTTTTTAGTTTGATATTGTTTAACGAAATGGAGAGAAAAATTGCAATGGAAAAACTTTTCTTTGTCAACATAGTCAAATTAAAGTTTTGGGTTCAACGATAAAGCAAAGAAAATTTTCGCAAACGCATTAATTATATATATAATAAAATCGAGAAAGATAAATTAGTATAGGATGCTGGCAAACTATACTGTACATCAGAAACAAGAAGATTTTCGTTTCTTATGAAAGAAATCCTTTGTCTCTACAAGTAAAATTCGTTGAAAATTGAATCACGTGCATAATAATGAAAAGTACCTTTTGTTTGTGCTCCAACTTTTAAGAAGTTTTATTGCACGAAAGTTTCTTTTTTTTGCAAGAAAAGGAGAAGGAAAAAATGACCGAAAAAGCTTTAAAAACGTAAATCAAATTCAGCCGATAGATTTATGAAGTCAAGCATTTGATATTCATTGCATTTATACAGTAAAATTTTCAGTCCATTTTTCATCCGACCTATTAAGTAAATAATAATAAAATCTTGGAACGAAGCACTTTATTATATTATCGTCAATTATTTTAGTGCTTCCATTGTCCATTATTCTTTTGTGTTCGAACAAATTAGTATTGAAAGGAACAGATTTTTCTGATTATTTTCTGAAAGAGAAGATTATTGTGAGTAATTCATTCGGATCTATTCTGGAGATTTTATGTCTTTTTACGAAAAAAGACATAAATTTCACGCAGGAAACCATTAAGGACTCAATTATAGAGTAGACGCGTTATCGCTCCAACCATAAACCAATAATTTTCTTTCTATCAAAGTGTTATTTTCTATTTATAATTAGGTACCAACAGCACCTTAATAGACCTTTAACAGATAAAAAAAATCGACAAATTTAAAAAACAAGTTAATTCCTTTAAACCAGTAAATGATACGCACCGTCTAGTTCATAGCACTTTTACAGGTAAAATAAATTAAAATATCAAAATTTCAAAGCAAACACTTGTGACTATCGCTTCACTTTGATGTTTTTTTGTTGTTGGTTGGAAGAATATAACAACAACAATGGCATTTTATTTACCTAACGTATAAAAGTTATTTAGAGGCATATTATTTTGTCAACATTTGTTAAAGGTTTATTTACTCTTTAAAGTATTTTCATAATACATTTATGAGTACACTTACACAAAGCGAGGAGCTCTGAGCTTATACTGAACAATATCGAATTAGAGTTATGTGTGTCAATGTTTCTCTGGCTAATAACTCATGCTGAAATGGAGTGCACAAACAATTATTTTCGCGCTTAAGCTAAGCTAATTTCACTGCAACTTTAAAGTGAAAATTAATAGGTTGACAACGAGACAATGCTCGGTTAGACAAACGACATTCAAGGGGTTATAATTTCTATTGTTCATGCATTATTGTTTGTCTTTTAAGCACAACTTCTAAGAGGCTTGTATGTGCAACCGACGCAAAGCTTCATATATGGAACGCATCATTGAACTATGTTATAATTTCAAACTGAAACAGGATCAGGTTAAGATTATTAATATTAATTAGGTAAATTTGAAAATTTTTGCAGACGAATAAAGTCACTTTTGAGTTCAAGATATCGTGGTGCATTATTTATGAGAGTCATAATCATCATACTGTTTTATCATTTCTGTCATCATCTTTTTTAATCAAAAAGTTATGAATCTGCTATCTCGATATAATCATTAAATCTGCTACTTATTTTTTTAAACATACAGCTTAGTATTTGATTTGAAATCTTTTACTTCAATTGTTTTAGCTAACGTTGACTGACGACTCAAAAGTCAATGAGTCGGGACCAACATTTTTCTTTTGTGTTTTTCTATTTTTAAGCGATGCTATTCTACATTTATTTTATATCGCTCCTCAAAGTCTAGTCCTTCAATGTTTTCAACATTTCATTTTTTTTAATTTGACTAAAAACTGTTCTATGGCTGCAACAATGCCTGTAGCTGTATGAGGGTTGATTCACTTTATCAATAAATGGTTGACGCATATCGAAGAATAATTTTTTGCAGAGTTTCACTTTTCACGTTAATAAAAATATTTAAAAAAAATAATCATTATCTCTGTCCATTGGACTCTCTTACCAGTAAGATGTTGTACAAAAAAGATTTCGGTCCTACCTTATATTTTTGACATCGCATATTTTCTTCGTACCCTAGAGATCATCTTTTTATGCATCATATTAGTCGTAGTTGAAATCGAGTAAAGGCTATATGCCCCGGCAGCGACTTTGACATGAAATAATTATACTTTATAAAAATTGCTGAGAAGCTCTATACATTTGTAAGTTTTTCCAGAGAAATGTTTAATTCCATCCCCTACAAAATGTTCGAAACACAAGCTTATTACAAATAGAAACCTTTTAACAGTGCAAAACATTATTAAACGATTCCGTCTACAGTCTTGACACATTCAAAAAATTATCATAAAGTATTACATTTCATCAAATCCAAGGGTATCTATTTAAAATTTTATGTTAAGCTCGTTATAATATGTTCACTGTATACGTTATGTGATTACACATCTGACACCCGCCATGACAATGCAGTGTTGTGTATTTTAACAACATACAACAAAATGCAACGAGAACCGAGAACCCACCGTTTTCGCTTCAATAAAATGTTACAATGTGAGTGTTAAATTTGATATAGGAAGTGAAATATGCCACAAGGACAGGATATAATTATGATCAACTTGGTGTGTGCTTGTTTTAATTAGCAAGGTGAAAATTAGGTTTTCGACACCTTTGTTACAGATATTTTAAAATCACTAAATTTTATCGTATCGACTACATGTTCCTCTTCTAATGGTCAGTCAACCGTAAAAGTACGAATATAAAAAAATGGCAACAATGACAAGTCATTGTGGACACCTTTCGACACAATTTGAAATGATTTTTTTTGTGAGACTTGAGACTTGTACGTAGCTTCAGTAGATCAGCAATTTGTCGACAACAGATATATTCACAAATTCATTCAGATCGGTTTTACATCAGGACGATAGTTTTGTTTGCACTCTAAAACTAAGTTTACTTCAATTTAACATCAAAGTTTTTTTTGCTAACTCCAACAATTCATTTGCTCTAGATGCTCTAGATTTTCAAATTTTGGGTTCGAGTGAATTAAAGAATATATTTCATGTCGTGTTTAAATGCGATACTATATTGCATTAAGTGGTCCTGCGGGTATAAAAGTATGACAGTTTTCAGCTTTATTGTTGAAAAAGTTATTTTTTTAAAGAACGTTAAGGACAATGGAGAGAAAAATTAAGGCTTCCAGAGTGGTTAACCACAATAATAAATATTGAATTCATTTGCGTGTTTAAAAAAATATGTCATCGGTACAACTACATATCATTTATAATAAATTTATAAATTTACGATAAATGAATTGTGAAAAGATTGTGAAAGACATGGAAAGATGGTGTGCAAAAGCACATAATTATATTATTGAAATGATGCATTGACGCATATACCGAACAATATTGCAGATCGTTTTTTTTTTCCTTCATGAGACTTCATGATATACAACCCAATGTAATGTACGTTTACACACTATACACACACCTTGTGGATTTATATATAATATCATATATGAAGTTTATAGAGAAAAATATTAAATGCGGGATATGGTTGGAAAAGTATCGTGAATAAAAATGTAATTTCAACCATAGTGCGAAGTGAAGTAGAATAGTATTGTCAGTCAAATAAGATTGCATTCAATAAAAAAATTTAAATACAAGTTTCGACTCCTGCTGCTTTGAATGAAATATGTTATACCTGTAATGGAATGAAAGATATGGGTAAATAAAATGTGTATAGAAGCAAATTTGTGACGTTTGTATTAAAATGTATAAAATTTAACTCTCTATAATTGTTGATGTGCCAATATCTGTTCTGAATAATAGTAGAACATTGTATATGCAACCGATTGAATGATGCGATGTGAACTGAACGATCTGAGTTTTGATTGGAATTTTAATTTAAAGCTTTAATCATGTGTCGATGGGATTTGACAATTGGTAATCAGTTGAATAGAAGAAGACGAAAAAAACGAAGAAAGAAGTTACACATCTACGATAGGTATAACAAGATTTTTAGTTCGCTTGTCAATCGATCGCTTGTGATGTTGTTCAATGGTAATCGAACTCAGTACATTTACTGAAGTTTCTTCATTTTATTATTGTTACTTTTTTTACCTGGATAACAGTTGCATTTAAGGAAATAAAATACTGTTATTAGTAGCTATTATTGTTGTTGATTTATGAAAAAAAAAAAAAACTGAAACATCTTTTGACTTTACCGACACCTTTTCTTCTTTATTTCATTTTTTTTTGTGTGGAACAATATACAAGCAAAACATGTCTTAATTATCGTTTGGTTCTCGAGTTTTTAAGCGTATTTAATATACAACACAACTATGTTTGTTCGAAGTCACGAATGATTTAAAATAAACCGAAATGTAATATGGAAATTAAACTTCATAATTTAAGATAATAACGAAACATAACACGTTGTTATTTTTTTGGGTTTTTGTTGGTTGCATTGCCATTGTGAGGATATTCGGTCGTGGTGTGTAGGAGTTTTCTACTCATCCCAAAAATAATTTGATTATATGAGAATGGTTAAGAAATAAATTTTAAAATTTATTCAAACTAGTAGTCTTATATCGACAAGGTTATTTTTCGAGTAATTGGGTAAGATTAGTGATCCTTTCGGTAATAAAAAGAAGTTTTTAATTTTTGTTTTGTTGCCGAGTAATAAAAATGTGGAAATTATTTATTAGTAGAATGGTGAAAAGTACTTTGATCCATTACCGACCAACGAAATATGTGCAGTTTCATCGAGAACTCATATTTTATTAAGTAGAATTTCTTAACAGATAATAAAAGGTAGGCTCTGAAGTTAAACCGAGTACCTTTATGTTTATTAGTCTGTCAAAGGGCTACGGGGTTTTACGAAGCATATTACACACAACACACTATTACACTACAATAGGAGCTGAGCTAGTTCTCTTAGTACCGAATTGTATGATAACAAAATTGAAGTAATAGATTTGATATCAGATTCTAGTAGATATTTTGCACATATTAATAGCTTTTATGATTTTACTTGCTGTACCTGTCGGAAATTCTTTTTTATTAACTCGTTTTCGTCTTAGGCTATAAACTTGGGGAGGTCACGCAGATACAGATACGCGGGTGACACACCACAGTTGATGATAAATTGGCGGATTTCATACAAAAATTCACCTCCTATGATGATTCTCGTCGCCGTGGTGAATTTTTTTAAAATGCAAAATCATCAGAAGTGGTGTGCTCGCGCGTATCTAATAAAACGCACCTTCCCAAGTTTACAGCTTTGGTTTTCGTGGGCCCTGGAAAGTAAAATATAGAACTCAATTATTTAGATATTGATATTCTTACTTGGGCGATTGTATACTTTGCCTTGGATTCCAGCTGCAAATGATACACTTGCTAAAATAAAAAAATTTAAAACCATTACACAATGTACTGCTTTTGCGATACGCTTGCCGATTTTAAAAGGTTAATTTGTTTGCGTAAGTAATTGACACTATGCGCTAGAGAGACTTATTGGCTTCTTTGCTGAAAAATTAACAACACTTTATCTCAAAAATATTATGAAATTCAAGACAGCCATTGAATAAAATCTTGTGTATATATTAGCTGTGAAACGCATAGTTTGTTATAATTTTTCTTTTTCCATATTACAAAGTAGAGAAGATCTATTTTCAAAGCATTTATCATGACCATCTTGAAAAATGTTACTGTTTCACACATTTTGAAGGGTCTCATAAACAACGGAATGAACACGTATATAATTTATAAAATAAACAATTGATTAATGATATGTTTCGCAGAAGCCGTGGTAGGGGAGACAGAAATGGAAAAGTCTAAAATATCAGACAAAGGTGTAAGTTAGATGGTTAGATCACAATCATATTTTTTATTTAGAAAAAAGAAGAATGATTAGAAATTGATATTTAAGGGTTATAAGTTGTAGTCATGCAATTTGTTCAACTTTGTTTGAATGAACGTAATAGGAATGTTCAGAATGTTTCGGTTAAAACCAACTATTCTAGTAGATGTATCAGAGATAAATTTTTATATGAAACTAATTATACCATGAGTTCATGCTTGTTTTTTAATTTACATTTAGCTGCGAACACTTTTGTCTCGTACGAGTAGATATCATATTATATTCATAATAACATCTGCAAACGTTTAGTCAAAGTAGATCGAAGAAATTTGATTAAAATAATCATAACGACCCCTTACAGATTAGAGAGAGAAAAAAACTCATTAACTGACGCTGCAGTTTATAGCACATTACAAAATAGAACACTTTCTACATCAATCTAAAAGCTTTTAATTAATCACGTTTTCATTCACATGCATCTTTACCGGAGATCTACATACATTATAGAAAATCAATCTGAACCTTTTCGTTCACCTCAAACATAGACTCCATTACTATAAAAGAACTTTCTATAATTATTTTGATACAAGAGTTTAATTGCTTCATCATTTATGTGCTGTAATTTACTCATATATATATAAGACAACAGAATATGTTCTTTATTTATGTGCTATTAATTCAACACCTCTCAATCTATGCCATACACGAGACTATTATATACATTGCATAGATATTGTTATTGTAAAAGTTAAAATAGAAAATCCAAAGAGCATCAATATCTGACTTTTCGAAGAAGAAGAAAAAAAAAACAATAAAACCATTCAGTATCAGCCTTTGTTTCTATTGATGCTGCCATCAAATATATATGTATAAGACGCACGTATAATGCACACATCATAATATGTGCTTGCTGCTATATGATGGCTTTCTTTCGACAAAAAAATTTGTACCTATTGTGAGTGCTTCCCTATCGCATGTATGGACACTTTTGTTCGTGTCTGTTTCATATTTAATTTCAGAGAAGTTAATTATTGTTATTAAAATAATTCTTATTTTATTGTGTTGTATTCAATCAAATGTGGCGCAAGAGATATTCATTCGATGATTACCAGTACTGAATATAACGTTTTTTTTTTGTTTTATTCAATAGATCGAAGGGGTCAACCTATTCTTTTTTCAACAGTAGTAGTTAGGGGCCGTTCATAAAGAGCGCAATGCAGAATTTTAGCCTCATCGCACACACAAATGTATCGACATTATTTATGGAACACACGTTTATGTCTAACACCTTCTCCCTTAAAAGCGTACGCGCTTTTTAAATGGACCCTTAACCCGTAGAACACGTTTCAAGTTTGGTAAAATCTATTTTCAGAACAAAAGAAGAAGAATTGAATTCTTGGAATAATTTTTGATAGTCTCCAGACCTTTCGATTGGTTTTCATTGAAGATTATTTGGACTCGTTGTGATCGACTGCCGGCTATTTTGTCGCCCACTTTCATCGCTGAATGTGAATTTTGTGAACGTTTCTTATTGCTAGCATCGTCATCGTCGACGCCCAAATCATCGTCGTCCTCGATGTTAACGAAATCCTCGTCGTCTGATTCTTCCGAATTCAACGTGCGCAGATGTCGCTTGGCTTTGTTGATTTGCTTTTGCAGCTCGGCCAGATCGGACAATTCCTTGCGACGATTCACCTTCACCACTTCGTTCTCAGCTATTTCGGTGATTGTCGGTATGTCAAAGTCGTCTGACAAATTTTTCTCGGCCGAATCTTTGGCCAGCTGTTCGGATTTCGTTTTAACGTTGACGGCATGCTCAAGCAGCAGACTAGTTTTCGCCTTTTGGATTAGATGATCGGCGAAAACGTCGGTAATGGATGGTGGTGGTGGCGTAGCTGGTTTCTGTTGTGTGTCAGTGCTCTCGATTGATTTGGTTTTGTGAGATCTTTTCAATTTCTTGTCTTGCTTCTTTTTATCATTTGACACGGAGGCGGATGTCTTCCGCTTTGCTGTTGGAATGGTTGACAAATTAATAAATCGAATGAGTGAAACAGACTAGTGACCTAGTCTTAGTCTTATCGCTCAGCCGATATTGGTCCTATTGAAAAACTAATTACCTTGCCAGACTCCTGAGATCACAAGCTACACACTGGCATGTTGTTTGATCGAAATCCATTGCGTAAAAAATTTCACTTTTCTAAATGTGGCAGTTGTCAAACACATGCGACTTATACTCGTTATACTAGATATACTCAGAATATACGCGATGTACTCGATATACTCAGTATAAATGAAATGAAAGGAATTCCCCTATTGAATCTTTTACTTATTTCGATTTAAGCATCAGTTGGGTTTAAAATCTTGTTCTTCTTTTAGTTTTCAGACATTTTTTTGCTAAATAAGGCGACCAGTGTTCGTCGCTTATTTTTGTTCTTGCTGTCGTTAACAGATGAAACAATCGCCTGCAATACTTCAGTTCATATACTTCTCTAACTCTCTGACGTAAAACGGCATACTTTCAAGGCATGTTATCGTTTTGATTATGTTTTTACATGCTACCGTCGAACACCGTACTTTTCATGTTTCAAGCACTACAAATCCATTACATAACTCGGGATAAAAATGAAAAGTCTAGTTTTCGTGTGTTTGTTTACCTCGGCTTCGTCTCGGATCAACAAAATTCACACGAAAGCTCTACTTTTCATCTTTTTATTCCTAGTCATGTAAAATACTATTTCAGGCTGACTATTCAAATTTCATTAATTAACGAATTCAGATTCATATTTTTTCATACTGCTCAATGTTTAAAATGCGAACCACAAATTTTCCAATTTGTGATGTCTACAAATTATAAAATACAACGTGTTGAAGTGCATGAATTATGTGCAATTTTGTTCGCTTTTAGTTAATTTCAAAAGCATACAAAAAATTATCAACTGCAGGAATAAAAATTAAAATAACTATTAATCATCTAGCCGCTTTACTACAGTTTTTCACCATAAAATGTAACCACACAATAGAAAATGAAATTTTTAAACATTGAATATGTGCAAGTATCTGCCAGCTTGTATTTTATAGCGATAAACTCCACAATTTTCAACATTAGTAATTAATTACACTGATAACCGAATAAAGTGCACTTCGATGTTGTGATCACTGATAAATATTTCATTTTAGCGATTTGAGGCTCGGTTTTATTTTGTTTTCATATATAAAGGATTTTGAGTATTGCACATAATTTGTGGATTAAATTTTTTAATTCCTCGCACAGTTAACGTTCTATATTTATCGCGAATACATTTTGTTCTATGAGAACGTTTCGGTGTGTATCATTTGAGCGAAAAAAATAAAAATAAATAAAAGGCCTGAATCATTGGTACTTGTTAAAACAAATCTACCGTAAATGTGTTCTGATATGATGATATAAAAACCCATTGATTCTAAAGTTCACGATCGAAAAATACCGAACTTTGATCTGAACTGAATTCATTAGAGATATACGGATTTTTCACAAGACCTCCGCATTAAGACACGACACAGATTTTATCATCACTTTATATACATATCGTTCGTTATAATTTAAAATTTCATGTACCTTTTTATGTTCGATTTTTGTTTAATTGTCTGGCATATGTGTCGGTGCAAAATTACTTGCTGATTCTATTCTGGCCAGTCATTTTATTGCTTATAATGTTCTCATTTTTTAATTATCATCTTTTCAATTAAGCAGAAACTTTTTTCTTTCGTAAAGAAACCATACTATCTACAGCAATGGTGCTATTAGACTTCAAATTTAAAACGTCAACCTTACCAATGGTAAGTTATCATAATATCCAGATACCGCACTTAAAGTAAAGTAGAACAAAGTAAAGTAGAACCTGCTGAAATCCATCGATATTGTTTCATCAACACTTACGAATCTTTTAGAAACGGCAATCGCTTGGTGTTCAATACAAATCTACTACTTCAATATTTTTATCATGCATTTCGCTGTGTCAGAGAACACTTTCCAGAGCTCATCATTTATTCATGTCCTCCTTGATATAAGAACAAGCTCATACTCATTTCATGCAGAAATAATGAACTGGGTTTCCTGGTAATCTTCTGTATTCTTATACGAGGTATAAGAACGAGAAACGACGAAGAATGATTGGGTGATTAGGTAAAAGGGAATAATGGATAATCTAATTCTGGTGAATTCAAGGAAGATATTAAACTATAAATCTTGACCTCAGAAAGAACCCCACTTTCGTTTTTGGAGAATTTCAATGTACTACTCTCATGGGTTTGTATTCAATTCCGATTCAACCAGCAAAATATTTTCCTAATCTGTTACGTGTGATCGGATGTAAGTGAGAAAATATTCCTTTAATATTTTGCTACATAAGTTGCATATCTTTCGAAATTTATATAACTAATGATTTTCGATCGTAAAATAGAATTTGTACAGCGGAGCATGCAAAATAAATTCACCGATTTCTAGGTCGAAAAATATATATAAAACGGAGAGCCCATAAACGTGTAGATTCTGAAGTAAATTGAAAAAGTGAGATAAAATCTTTAAAAAATATTTGTCTATTGAACCATATACGGGAGAACATTATGATTGCGGAAGCTCTGAGTGTATTTGAATTACAATTATTTGATTGCGTAGAACGTGCATAATTTTAAGATTATCTGGGTTGGGTGTCTATAAAATGCGATACGAGCACTGTACAACTATCAATTCTATTCTGTTAGAGAATATTATGCCCTCATGATTCCGCCGATGCAATAAACCGTCCATGTGAATTGTAAAAAAAGAAGATGAACAACCTATACAAATCGTAACGTTCTCACTTATCGTTATTCGTTTGATTGCATTTTTCAGCAATTTATTTGAAGAGGTAACATGACGAGACGATGTATTTGGTTACACGTTATAGAGAAACTATGAATGTTTCATGTTGCTACACAATTTATGCCCGCGAGTCAAACGCACAACCGATAGTAAATAGTCAAATAACCAAATACGAATCAGTGTTAATGAAAAAAATTTAAATGATAATTTCATTCAATTGTCTTTGCACATCGAACCGATCCATTCAATTTCAGCACACGCAAAAACGGTATACGAGATTATCGAGTCGTTTGAATCAAATAGAACAGTTCGGTGTGCATTATTCATTTACGCTTAATCCGATAAATAATAATGTAACCGTTAATGGTCAATACATGCGTTAACGAAACGCCATTGAAAGCAATTTAAAATAAGCTTTTAAATTGAATGCTGCATAATGAAGGTTTCACAAAATATTTCAACAAAATGACAAAACCACCCCACCGCCGTTACTCCATCAGAAATAGTTAATAATTTCTGATTTTGGAAAATTCATTTATGATGAAAAAATGCAGTTAGGTCATATTGGCGTGGTTACATTGTAACCGCCAGTAGAAAAAGTCAAACTGTTCACAGTAAATTCAAGTTTTTGGTAAAGAATTTAAACAAAAAAATCTTTATGAAGCGTTATACCAGAATGACGGTAATTTTGATCTCAACACGCACCCTTCGTTCCTGATACGAAACTGGTTTTTGTTCTTTAAAACATTTAGATATAAAAATTGTCTTTTGATAAATTTATGATAAAGAAATAAAATAAAAATTGAATATACGACAAAAAACGTCTGTGATCATTAATAAACACAAAGCATTAGGTGAGTTCAAACGTTTTCTTTTAATGAACTAATCTCGGTTACACAAGTAGATTTAAAAGTTTTTTTTTTAAACAACTAAAATGTCTGAATTGTTCGTCTGAATACGGTAGTAAGTCTATCTTTTTGTCTCATTTGTGCCTTTATGGAAACGTGGAATAATAAATACTTTTGTAAATCATTTACCTGATCAATAACTAATTGACTAATCATTGAAATTCAATAGAACATTGACTTGTTCCTATAAACAATCATCCCCAGACCGCAATAGCGTTTTATATGTGGATAACTGTCTATCACGTTTAACAAATAAACGTTTTATTGGTCTATCAATTTTGATCCAATTAATTTTTCAAAATTGACTCGTTCATTAGTTGAAGTTAACCGAACTGCACTTTCAATTTTTTTTATAGAATTTTATTGTTGTGGAAACTTAAAATGTATTGTTTTCTTTTGGTACGTTCGCAGTGGTATGATCTGTACAGTGGGTTAAAAATTTATGGAGCCAGTGTTTATTGCTCTATTCTATAGCTTATGAATGTGTA